>NC_048568.1:45170808-45250808 GCF_013265735.2 Oncorhynchus mykiss | reverse complement strand
CTATGTAGTGCTGTGGAATATAGTTCCATGTAGTCATGGCTCTATGTAGTACTGTGGAATAGAGTTCCATGTAGTCATGGCTCTATGTAGTACTGTGGAATAGAGTTCCATGTAGTCATGGCTCTATGTAGTGCGGTGGAATAGAGTTCCATGTAGTCATGGCTCTATGTAGTACTGTGGAATAGAGTTCCATGTAGTCATGGCTCTATGTAGTGCTGTGGAATAGAGTTCCATGTAGTCATGGCTCTATGTAGTGCTGTGCTCCTCCCATAGTTTGTTCTGGTCTTGTGGGGTATGCATGGGTGTCCGAGATATTTGCCAGTAGTTTAAACAAACAACTCGGTGCATTCAACATGTCAATACCTCTCATAAATACAAGTAGTGATGAAGTCAATCTCTCCTGCGCTTTGAGCCATGGGAGATTGACATTCATATTATTTTATTTTTATTTTTTTATACACCCTTTATTTATACAGGCTTTTCTCATTGAGATAAAATCTATTTTTTAAGAGAGACCTCGTCCAACAGCAGCGGGGGATAAAATATTGAATTTGGCCTTTACTACTTCAAAGTTAGCTCACTGTGTCCATCCAAGGGCCAGCCATGCTACCCTGCTCTGAGCCAATTGCAATTTTCCCAAGTCCCTCTGAGGCACCTGACCACACAACTGAACAGAAGTACCGGTGCGACAAAACTAGGGCCTGTAGGACCTGCCTTGTTGATAGTGCTGTTAAGAAGGTAGAAACTAGGGCCTGAAGGACCTGCCTTGTTGATAGTGTTGTTAAGAAGGTAGAAACTAGGGCCTGTAGAACCTGCCTTGTTGATAGTGCTGTTAAGAAGGTAGAAACTAGGGCCTGTAGGACCTGCCTTGTTGATAGTGTTGTTAAGAAGGTAGAAACTGGGGTCTGAAGGACCTGCCTTGTTGATAGTGTTGTTAAGAAGGTAGAAACTAGGGCCTGTAGAACCTGCCTTGTTGATAGTGTTGTTAAGAAGGTAGAAACTAGGGCCTGTAGGACCTGCCTTGTTGATAGTGCTGTTAAGAAGGTAGAAACTGGGGTCTGAAGGACCTGCCTTGTTGATAGTGTTGTTTAGAAGGTAGAAACTAGGGCCTGTAGGACCTGCCTTGTTGATAGTGTTGTTTAGAAGGTAGAAACTAGGGCCTGTAGGACCTGCCTTGTTGATAGTGTTGTTTAGAAGGTAGAAACTAGGGTCTGTAGGACCTGCCTTGTTGATAGTGCTGTTAAGAAGGTAGAAACTAGGGCCTGTAGGACCTGCCTTGTTGATAGTGCTGTTAAGAAGGCAGAGCAGAGCTTTATTATAGACAGACTTCTCCCCATCTTAGCTACTGTTGTATCAATATGTTTTGACCAAGACAGTTTACAATCTAGTGTTACTCCAAGCAGTTCAGTTACCTCAACTTGCTCAATTTCCACGTTATTCATTGTGAGATGTAGTTGAGTTTTAGGGTTTAGTGAATGATTTGTTCCAAATAGAATGCGTTTAGTTTTGGAAATATTTAGGACCAGCTTATTCCTTGCCACCCACTCTGAAACAGAGTGCCACTGACACGGCTACCAAAACATGCGGACTCTCCTCCACTGCAGCCGACGTGAGTAAAACATTTAAACGTGTTAACCCTCGCAAGGCTGCCGGCCCAGACGGCATCCCCAGCCGCGTCCTCAGAGCATGCGCAGACCATCTGGCTGGTGTGTTTACAGACATATTCAATCAATCCTGATCCCAGTCTGTTGTTCCCACATGCTTCAAGAGGGCCACCATTGTCCCTGTTCCCAAGAAAGCTAAGGTAACTGAGCTAAACGACTACCATGAAGTGCTTTGAGAGACTAGTCAAGGACCATATCACCTCCACCCTACCTGACACCCTAGACCCACTCCAATTTGCTTATAGGTCCACAGACAATGCAAATTGCCTTCACACTGCCCTAACCCATCTGGACAAGAGGAATACCTATGTGAGAATGCTGTTCATCGACTACAGCTCAGCATTTAACACCATAGTACCCTCCAAATTTGTCATCAAGCTCGAGACCCTGGGTCTCGACCCCGCCTTGTGCAACTGGGTCCTGGACTTCCTGACGGGCCGCCCCCAGGTGGTGAGGGTAGGTAACAACATCTCCACCCTGCTGATCCTCAACACTGGGGCCCCACAAAGGTGCGTTCTGAGCTCTCTCCTGTACTCCCTGTTCACCCACGACTGCGTGGCCATGCACGCCTCCAACTCAATCATCAAGTTTGCGGACGACACTACAGTGGTACGCTTGATTACCAACAACGACGAGACGGCCTATAGGGAGGAGGTGAGGGCCCTCGGAGTGTGGTGTCAGGAAAATAACCTCACACTCAATGTCAACGAATCAAAGGAGATGATCGTGGACTTCAGGAAACAGCAGAGGGAACACCCCCCTATCCACATCGATGGAACAGTAGTGGAGAGGGTAGCAAGTTTTAAGTTCCTCGGCGTACACATCACGGACAAACTGAATTGATCCACCCACCCACCACCCACACAGCGTGGTGAAGAAGGCGCAACAACGGGGCAAACTACCTGCCCTCCAGGACACCTACACCACCTGATGTCACAGGAAGGCCATAAAGATCATCAAGGACAACAACCACCCGAGCCACTGCCTGTTCACCCCGCTATCATCCAGAAGGCGAGGTCAGTACAGGTGCATCAAAGCTGGGACCGAGAGACTGAAAAACAGCTTCTATCTCAAGGCCATCAGACTGTTAAACAGCCATCACTAACATTGAGTGGCTGCTGCCAACACACTGACTCAACTCCAGCCACTTTAATAATGGAAATTGATGTAAAAAATGTACCGCTAGCCACTTTAAGCAATGCCACTTAATATAATGTTTACATACCCTACATTATCTATCTCATATGTATATACTGTCCTCTATATCATCTACTGCATATTTATGTAATACATGTATCACTAGCCATTTTAAACTATGCCACTTTGTTTACATACCCTACATTACTCATCTCATATGTATATACTGTACTCGATACCATCTACTGCGTCTTGCCTATGCCGTTCTGTACCCTCACTCATTCATATATCTTTATGTACATATTCTTCATTCCTTTACACTTGTGTGTATAAGGTAGTTGTTGTGAAATTGTTAGATTACTCGTTGGTTATAACTGCATTGTCGGAACTAGAAGCACAAGCATTTCGCTACACTCGTATTAACATCTGCTAACCATACACATGTGGCAAATACATTTGATTTGATTTGATTTGATTTGAACTAACTGCAGTTCTTTGTTGAGTGCTGCAGTCATTTCAGTCTCTAGCTGATGTGTTGAGTCATCCACACACATGGACACTCTGGCTTGGCTCAAATACTTAGTAGGAAACAGCTTGGTCATATTATGATGTTGTCAAAATGACTTTAGAGATGGCACTGTTGCCATTACTGTTACTAGTAAAGTTCATCAAAAGTAGCTAACAATGCTAATGTTAGCTGGCTAAAATACTCCTCAATCTTTGTTAGCTAGCTAAAATACTCCTCAATCTTTGTTAGCTAGCTAAAATACTCCTCAATCTTTGTTAGCTGGCTAAAATACTCCTCAATCTTTGTTAGCTAGCTAAAATACTCCTCAATCTTTGTTAGCTGGCTAAAATACTCCTCAATCTTTGTTAGCTGGCTAAAATACTCCTCAATCTTAGTTAGCTGGCTAAAATACTCCTCAATCTTTGTTAGCTGGCTAAAATACTCCTCAATCTTTGTTAGCTGGCTGAAATACTCCTCAATCTTTGTTAGCTGGCTAAAATACTCCTCAATCTTTGTTAGCTGGCTAAAATACTCCTCAATCTTTGTTAGCTGTCTGAAATACTCCTCAATCTTTGTTGGCTGTCTGAAATACTCCTCAATCTTTGTTAGCTGTCTGAAATACTCCTCAATCTTTGTTGGCTGTCTGAAATACTCCTCAATCTTTGTTAGCTGGCTGAAATACTCCTCAATCTTTGTTGGCTGTCTGAAATACTCCTCAATCTTTGTTAGCTGGCTAAAATACTCCTCAATCTTTGTTGGCTGTCTGAAATACTCCTCAATCTTTGTTAGCTGGCTGAAATACTCCTCAATCTTTGTTAGCTGGCTAAAATACTCCTCAATTTTTGTTATCTGGCTAAAATACTCCTCAATCTTTGTTAGCTGGCTAAAATACTCCTCAATTTTTGTTAGCTGGCTAAAATACTCCTCAATCTTTGTTAGCTGGCTAAAATACTCCTCAATCTTTGTTAGCTGTCTGAAACACTCATCAATCTTTGTTGGCTGTCTGAAATACTCCTCAATCTTTGTTGGCTGTCTGAAATACTCCTCAATCTTTGTTGGCTGTCTGAAATACTCCTCAATCTTTGTTAGCTGGCTGAAATACTCCTCAATCGTTGTTAGCTGGCTAAAATAATCCTCAATCTTTGTTAGCTGTCTGAAATACTCCTCAATCTTTGTTAGCTGTCTGAAATACTCCTCAATCTTTGTTGGCTGGCTGAAATACTCCTCAATCTTTGTTAGCTGTCTGAAATACTCCTCAATCTTTGTTAGCTGTCTGAAATACTCCTCAATCTTTGTTAGCTGTCTGAAATACTCCTCAATCGTTGTTAGCTGGCTGAAATACTCCTCAATCTTTGTTAGCTGTCTGAAATACTCCTCAATCTTTGTTAGCTGTCTGAAATACTCCTCAATCTTTGTTAGCTGTCTGAAATACTCCTCAATCTTTGTTAGCTGGCTGAAATACTCCTCAATCTTTGTTAGCTGTCTGAAATACTCCTCAATCTTTGTTAGCTGGCTAAAATACTCCTCAATCTTTGTTAGCTGGCTGAAATACTCCTCAATCTTTGTTAGCTGGCTGAAATACTCCTCAATCTTTGTTAGCTGGCTAAAATACTCCTCAATATTTGTTAGCTGGCTAAAATACTCCTCAATCTTTGTTAGCTGGCTGAAATACTCCTCAATCTTTGTTAGCTGGATGAAATACTCCTCAATCTTTGTTAGCTGGCTAAAATACTCCTCAATCTTTGTTAGCTGGCTAAAATACTCCTCAATCTTTGTTAGCTGTCTGAAATACTCCTCAATCTTTGTTAGCTGTCTGAAATACTCCTCAATCTTTGTTAGCTGGCTGAAATACTCCTCAATCTTTGTTAGCTGTTGGAAATACTCCTCAATCTTTGTTAGCTGTCTGAAATACTCCTCAATCTTTGTTAGCTGTCTGAAATACTCCTCAATCTTTGTTAGCTGTCTGAAATACTCCTCAATCTTTGTTAGCTGTCTGAAATACTCCTCAATCTTTGTTAGCTGGCTGAAATACTCCTCAATCTTTGTTAGCTGTCTGAAATACTCCTCAATCTTTGTTAGCTGGCTGAAATACTCCTCAATCTTTGTTAGCTGGCTGAAATACTCCTCAATCTTTGTTAGCTGGCTGAAATACTCCTCAATCTTTGTTAGCTGGCTGAAATACTCCTCAATTTTTGTGAGCTGTCTGAAATACTCCTCAATCTTTGTTAGCTGTCTGAAATACTCCTCAGTCTTTGTTAGCTGTCTGAAATACTCCTCAATCTTTGTTAGCTGTCTGAAATACTCCTCAATCTTTGTTAGCTGGCTGAAATACTCCTCAATCTTTGTTAGCTGTCTGAAATACTCCTCAATCTTTGTTAGCTGGCTAAAATACTCCTCAATCTTTGTTAGCTGGCTGAAATACTCCTCAATCTTTGTTAGCTGGCTGAAATACTCCTCAATCTTTGTTAGCTGTCTGAAATACTCCTCAATATTTGTTAGCTGGCTAAAATACTCCTCAATCTTTGTTAGCTGGCTGAAATACTCCTCAATCTTTGTTAGCTGGATGAAATACTCCTCAATCTTTGTTAGCTGGCTAAAATACTCCTCAATCTTTGTTAGCTGGCTAAAATACTCCTCAATCTTTGTTAGCTGTCTGAAATACTCCTCAATCTTTGTTAGCTGTCTGAAATACTCCTCAATCTTTGTTAGCTGGCTGAAATACTCCTCAATCTTTGTTAGCTGTTGGAAATACTCCTCAATCTTTGTTAGCTGTCTGAAATACTCCTCAATCTTTGTTAGCTGTCTGAAATACTCCTCAATCTTTGTTAGCTGTCTGAAATACTCCTCAATCTTTGTTAGCTGTCTGAAATACTCCTCAATCTTTGTTAGCTGGCTGAAATACTCCTCAATCTTTGTTAGCTGTCTGAAATACTCCTCAATCTTTGTTAGCTGGCTGAAATACTCCTCAATCTTTGTTAGCTGGCTGAAATACTCCTCAATCTTTGTTAGCTGGCTGAAATACTCCTCAATCTTTGTTAGCTGGCTGAAATACTCCTCAATTTTTGTGAGCTGTCTGAAATACTCCTCAATCTTTGTTAGCTGTCTGAAATACTCCTCAGTCTTTGTTAGCTGTCTGAAATACTCCTCAATCTTTGTTAGCTGTCTGAAATACTCCTCAATCTTTGTTAGCTGGCTGAAATACTCCTCAATCTTTGTTAGCTGTCTGAAATACTCCTCAATCTTTGTTAGCTGGCTAAAATACTCCTCAATCTTTGTTAGCTGGCTGAAATACTCCTCAATCTTTGTTAGCTGGCTGAAATACTCCTCAATCTTTGTTAGCTGTCTGAAATACTCCTCAATATTTGTTAGCTGGCTAAAATACTCCTCAATCTTTGTTAGCTGGCTGAAATACTCCTCAATCTTTGTTAGCTGGCTGAAATACTCCTCAATCTTTGTTAGCTGGCTAAAAATACTCCTCAATCTTTGTTAGCTGGCTAAAATACTCCTCAATCTTTGTTAGCTGGCTAAAATACTCCTCAATCTTTGTTAGCTGTCTGAAATACTCCTCAATCTTTGTGAGCTGGCTAAAATACTCCTCAATCTTTGTTAGCTGGCTGAAATACTCCTCAATCTTTGTTAGCTGGCTGAAATACTCCTCAATCTTTGTGAGCTGTCTGAAATACTCCTCAATCTTTGTTAGCTGTCTGAAATACTCCTCAATCTTTGTTAGCTGTCTGAAATACTCCTCAATCTTTGTTAGCTGTCTGAAATACTCCTCAATCTTTGTTAGCTGGCTGAAATACTCCTCAATCTTTGTTAGCTGTCTGAAATACTCCTCAATCTTTGTTAGCTGGCTAAAATACTCCTCAATCTTTGTTAGCTGGCTGAAATACTCCTCAATCTTTGTTAGCTGGCTGAAATACTCCTCAATCTTTGTTAGCTGTCTGAAATACTCCTCAATATTTGTTAGCTGGCTAAAATACTCCTCAATCTTTGTTAGCTGGCTGAAATACTCCTCAATCTTTGTTAGCTGGCTGAAATACTCCTCAATCTTTGTTAGCTGGCTAAAAATACTCCTCAATCTTTGTTAGCTGGCTAAAATACTCCTCAATCTTTGTTAGCTGGCTAAAATACTCCTCAATCTTTGTTAGCTGTCTGAAATACTCCTCAATCTTTGTGAGCTGGCTAAAATACTCCTCAATCTTTGTTAGCTGTCTGAAATACTCCTCAATCTTTGTTAGCTGTCTGAAATACTCCTCAATCTTTGTTAGCTGGCTGAAATACTCCTCAATCTTTGTTAGCTGTCGGAAATACTCCTCAATCTTAGTTAGCTGGCTGAAATACTCCTCAATCTTTGTGAGCTGGCTGAAATACTCCTCAATCTTTGTGAGCTGGCTGAAATACTCCTCAATCTTTGTGAGCTGGCTGAAATACTCCTCAATCTTTGTTAGCTGGCTAAAATACTCCTCAATCTTTGTTAGCTGTCTGAAATACTCCTCAATCTTTGTTAGCTAGCTAAAATACTCCTCAATCTTTTTTAGCTAGCTAAAATACTCCTCAATCTTTGTTAGCTGGCTAAAATACTCCTCAATCTTTGTTAGCTGTCTGAAATACTCCTCAATCTTTGTTAGCTAGCTAAAATACTCCTCAATCTTTGTTAGCTAGCTAAAATACTCCTCAATCTTTGTTAGCTGGCTAAAATACTCCTCAATCTTTGTTAGCTGTCTGAAATACTCCTCAATCTTTGTTAGCTGGCTAAAATACTCCTCAATCTTTGTTAGCTGTCTGAAATACTCCTCAATCTTTGTGAGCTGGCTGAAATACTCCTCAATCTTTGTTGGCTGGCTAAAATACTCCTCAATCTTTGTTAGCTGGCTAAAATACTCCTCAATCTTTGTTAGCTGGCTAAAATTATACTGCATCATCTAATTAAATAACTAGCCGGACTCTTTGCTTTTCACCTCTTACCGACATGTACAATTTACCACAACCAATCACCCAACCAAACCTACATGTACAATTTACCTCAACCAATCACCTAACCAAACCTACATGTACAATTTACCTCAACCAGTCACCCAACCAAACCTACATGTACAATTTACCTCAACCAATCACCTAACCAAACCTACATGTACAATTTACCTCAAACAGTCACCCAACCAAACCGACATGTACATATTACCTCAAACAATCACCTAACCAAACCTACATGTACAATTTACCTCAAACAGTCACCTAACCAAACCTACATGTACAATTTACCGCAAACAGTCACCTAACCAAACCTACATGTACAATTTACCTCAAACAGTCACCCAACCAAACCTACATGTACATATTACCTCAACCAATCACCTAACCAAACCTACATGTACAATTTACCTCAACCAGTCACCCAACCAAACCGACATGTACAATTTACCTCAAACAGTCACCCAACCAAACCGACATGTACAATTTACCTCAAACAATCACCTAACCAAACCTACATGTACAATTTACCTCAAACAGTCACCTAACCAAACCTACATGTACAATTTACCTCAAACAGTCACCCAACCAAACCTACATGTACATATTACCTCAACCAATCACCTAACCAAACCTACATGTACAATTTACCTCAAACAGTCACCCAACCAAACCTACATGTACATATTACCTCAACCAATCACCTAACCAAACCTACATGTACATATTACCTCAACCAATCACCTAACCAAACCTACATGTACAATTTACCTCAAACAGTCACCCAACCAAACCTACATGTACAATTTACCTCAACCAATCACCTAACCAAACCTACATGTACAATTTACCTCAAACAGTCACCCAACCAAACCTACATGTACATATTACCTCAACCAATCACCCAACCAAACCTACATGTACATATTACCTCAACCAATCACCCCAGCCCACTGACTCGGTACCGGTATCATTTTATTTTTCTCTATTTGTTCATTTTCATACTTTTTAACTGCCATGTTGGGAAAGGTCTCGTCAGTCAGCATTTCACGGTAAAGTCAACAGTATTCGGTGCACGTGACAAATAAAATTAGATTTGATTCAGCTCTGCCTGATAGCTTAAGTTATGTTTTTGCAAAAACTCGTGTTTTAGGTTGCTGGACCCGATAGATATGAATAACTATTCCCTGCTTTCAACAGTATTCACAGAACAAATGTGTTGCTAGTTTTGTCCCACCTTTAAGCTCTTGAATTCACGAAGCCACCGCTCTTGAATCAAATCAAAATCAAATCAAATGTATTTATATAGCCCTTCGTACATCAGCTGATATGTCCAAGTGCTGAACAGAAACCCAGCCTAAAACCCCAAACAGCAAGCAATGCAGGTGTAGAAGCACATGTAGATGTTTTTCTGAGGAGGTGGATCGGTAGCAACATCTCTGAAATTGTCCTCATCATGTTCTTTTGGTTGTGGTTGATCATTTCCTCAGACATTTTTTGTTTTGTTTTGTTTGTTAAAGAAAGCTTAAATTAAGCCCCGTTTCATTGTTTTTAAATGTTTGCTAGCTATCTTTCTAGCTAATGCCATTACCTACCAGAAATGGGTGGCACAGTTCTGAGGGAAAATTTGCGCAAAAAGGGATTGGCTCTGTGCCTAGACTGTGATTGGTTTAATTACCAATATTTAAACATTTGTAGCATTACGATTGGTTATGATTTGTAAACAATACTTTAGAATGTATTGTTTGAGTGGTGAAGAGAAAAGTGTTGCTGCGAAAAATTGTCAGGAATTGAGTTCATTATTAGTGCTCTCAAAATAGATGCATTGGTCGCACAACAAGATTTTTAGTCACACTTTCCTGTACACACACACACACACACACACACACACACACACACACACACACACACACACACACACACACACACACACACACACACTGTTTCTCCAGGGGAAGTTTTCTTCTGCATCTGTAGTAATGGCTGGCTAAAAGGTTGATCTCAGAGCTGTGTGGTGACGTCAGAGTTATGGTGACAAATAGTCATTATGGGATTACCTCTGATCTGGGGCCTGTGGTTAGTTCTCCTGGGGAGTGGGAAGGGAAGGGAGGGAGGAGGAGGAGGGGTGAGGATATGAGGGCAGGAGGTTTTGCACTGAGTTGGCCAGTTAAAGAAATGCCCCACCGTGATATGGAGCCTAAATCATCTAGTGGCTGTACTTTCCTCTGGTCCGATGAAAGAACACAGGAGAGGAGAGGAGAGGAGAGGAGAGGAGAGGAGAGGAGAGGAGAGGAGAGGAGAGAGAGAGAGAGAGAGAGAGAGAGAGAGGAGAGGAGAGGAGAGAGAGAGAGAGAGAGAGAGAGAGAGAGAGAGGGAGAGGGTTGAAGAGGACATATTGTCTCTACTGGTCTGATAGGGTTGAAGAGGACATATTATCTCTACTGGTCTGATAGGGTTGAAAGAGGACATATTATCTCTACTGGTCTGATAGTTTTGAACAGGACATATTGTCTCTACTGGTCTGATAGGGTTGAACAGAACATATTGTCTCTGTTGATCTGACAGGGTTGAAGAGACCATATTGTTTCTACTGGTCTGATAGGGTTGAACAGGACATATTGTCTCTACTGGTCTGATAGGGTTGAACAGGACAAATTGTCTCTACTGGTCTGATAGGGTTGAACAGGACATATTGTCTCTACTGGTCTGATAGGGTTGAACAGGACATATTGTCTCTGTTGGTCTGACAGGGTTGAAGGGCGCTGTTAGGCTCAGTAGTGACGAGTGGATAAAATCCCTGAGGAAGCCACGCCAGTATAAAACCATATTAGTATGTTGTGATAATATCGTTGTTTGCCCTGGTACCCATTCCTTCGTACGCCCCCGTGATATACACTAAGGTCCTGACAACAAAAAAGACAACAGTCACACAGTGGCGTTATAAATTCAACTACGCGTACATTTGTTTACTCACAAAACTGGAGAACAACGTCTGTACGGGTGAAGCCCACAAAGCAAATAATACATGTAACACCTGCAGCACGGTCAACCAAGTTAATGTTTTCAACAGTTTACTAAACCGCTATTGATTCAGAACCACTGAGTTACCTCAAGGCAGCGCCAAGACAACCTCCGCTATTCCAGCACCGTATCAACTTAAAAACATTTCAACATCATCGAAAAAACAAGGCTATGGACAAACCATTCAAACAGGCAACGCGTCGATACAGGACTAAGATTGAATCCTACGACACCGTCTCTAGCGCTCGTCAGATGTGGCAGGGCTTAACCACTAATCACACTGAACCACATTCTTAACCGATAATAGAATTATATTAATAAGTCATATATAATATAATATATTAATAAGTCCTTTACAAGGGTTACTGTGCGTGAAGTTTAAAATGTATTTTGTCAACACACAAAAACCCTATTCAAACACCCACGCCAGGAGAAATCCACTTTTGAGCTGAAAGACGAAATCCACTTTTGAGCTGAAAGACGATGGCCAAAGCTTACCCACGATGTTGCACAACGATGTAAAGTCAATAAGTCATAGTTTTTGTCAAATTATGATATATTTGGGTTTGACGTGCCAAATCTTTGGAATTCTTTCAATGAGATGAAGTGCCAGTTAATTTCAGCCTGCGTTTCGTTTCAGGGCTGGGTTTTATTTCTCTGTGAACACCCACCAGCACGGCACATTATTGATCAGAAACACCTTCACCAGTTGTCTGAAAGCTAAACAGCTTTTCTCTGTAACTTGGGTTTCCACTAGATAAAAACAGCCACCAAATCAACATTGGCTATATTCTACAAATGTATTAAAATATAAATTATATTTTAGGTCTTAATTTAAGGTTAAGGTTAGGCATTAGGGTTATTAGTGTGGTTAAGGTTAGGGTTATCAGTGTGGTTAGGATTAGGGTTATCAGTGTGGTTAGGGTTATCAGTGTGGTTAGGCTAATGTTAGCAGTGTGGTTAAGGTTAGGGTTAGGCTAATGTTAGCAGTGTGGTTAAGGTTGGGCTTAGGCTAATGTTAGCAGTGTGGTTAAGGTTAGGGTTAGGCTAATGTTAGCAGTGTGGTTAAGGTTAGGGTTAGGCTAATGTTAGCAGTGTGGTTAAGGTTAGGGTTAGGCTAATGTTAGCAGTGTGGTTAAGGTTAGGGTTATGCTAATGTTAGCGGTGTGGTTAAGGTTAGGGTTAGACTAATGTTAGCAGTGTGGTTAAGGTTGGGGTTAGGCTAATGTTAGCAGTGTGGTTAAGGTTAGGGTTAGGCTAATGTTAGCAGTGTGGTTAAGGTTAGGGTCCAAATCAGACTTTAAGAAGAGTATGTGGAAATTGCTCGGGTTTATGACTTTGTGGTTGTGGTAACTAGTGATGACCCATCACTTGCCATGGAGCAAATTAAAATAGAGATTGCTCATTTTCGACCATTCCATTGACCCTAAAGAGAATTCTCTACCAACCTGGGGCACAGGGCCATGCAAAATGAACTCGTCCATCTCTTCACTATATACTCCAAACCATTCAATAGCTAGGCTATCCATATTACCAAACCATTCAATAGCTAGGCTATCCATATTACCAAACCATTCAATAGCTAGGCTATCCATATTACCAAACCATTCAATAGCTAGGCTATCCATATTACCAAACCATTCAATAGCTAGGCTATCCATATTACCAAAATGTTCAGTAGCTAGGCTATCCATATTACCAAACCATTCAATAGCTAGGCTATCCATATTACCAAACCATTCAATAGCTAGGCTATCCATATTACCAAATCATTCAATAGCTAGGCTATCCATATTACCAAACCATTCAATAGCTAGGCTATCCATATTACCAAAATGTCCAGTAGCTAGGCTATCCATATTACCAAACAGTTCAATAGTTAGGCAATCCATATTACCAAAATGTTCAGTAGCTAGGCTATCCATATTAACAAACCGTTCAATAGCTAGGCTCGTGGCTCCCGACTGGGGCAGCGGTCTAAGGCACTGCATCACAGTGCTAGAGGCGTCACTACAGACCCTGATTCGACCCTAGTCTGTATCACAACCGTGATCAGGAGTACCATAGGCACAATTGGCCCAGCGACATCCTGTTTAGGGTTTGGCCGGGTTATGCGGTCATTGTAAATAAAGACACTGTAGAAACATTGCTAAGGCAGGTCTGAATGAATCCCAGCATCAGTTGACTACACAATGTTTGGGTTTTTCCACTTAAGAATTTTTAATACTGGAAATGACTTCAGTGGTTAAACATTGATAATATCAGGACTGAAGCTTAACCCCAACATTCTGCCTAAATTGACCTTAACATTCTGTCTAAATTAACCCCTGACATTCTGTCTAAATTAACCCCTGACATTCTGTCTAAATTAACCCCTAACATTCTGTCTAAATTAACCCCTAACATTCTGTCTAAATTAACCTCTAACATTCTGTCTAAATTAACCCCAACATTCTGTCTAAATTCACCCCAACGTTCTGTCTAAATGAACCCCTATCTTTCTGTCTAAATTCACCCCAACCTTCTGTCTAAATTAACCCTTATCTTTCTGTCTAAATTCACCCCAACGTTCTGTCTAAATGAACCTCTAACTTTCTGTCTAAATTAACCCCAATATTCTGTCTAAATTAACCCCAAAATTCTCTCTAAAATAATGCCAACATTCTGTCTAAATTAACCTCAACATTCTGTCTAAATGAACCCCTAACGTTCTGTCTAAATGAATCCCAACATTCTGTCTAAATTCACCCCAACGTTCTGTCTAAATTCACCCGAAAATTCTCTCTAAATTAACCCCAACATTCTGCCTAAATTAACCCCAACATTCTGCCTAAATTAACCCCTGACATTCTGTCTAAATTAACCCCTAACATTCTGTCTAAATTAACCCCTAACATTCTGTCTAACTTAACCTCTAACATTCTATCTAAAATAACCCCAACATTCTGCCTAAATTAACCTCAACATTCTGTCTAAATTATCCCCTGACATTCTGTCTAAATTAACCCCTAACGTTCTATCTATATTAACCCCTAACGTTCTGTCTAAATGAACCCCAACATTCTGTCTAAATTCACCCCAACGTTCTGTCTAAATGAACCCCTATCTTTCTGTCTAAATTCACCCCAACCTTCTGTCTAAATGAA
Organism: Oncorhynchus mykiss; assembly: GCF_013265735.2. Lineage (NCBI taxonomy): Eukaryota > Metazoa > Chordata > Actinopteri > Salmoniformes > Salmonidae > Oncorhynchus > Oncorhynchus mykiss. The sequence goes on along the minus strand of NC_048568.1, from coordinate 45,236,358 downwards.
CCTCTAACTTTCTGTCTAAATTAACCCCAATATTCTGTCTAAATTAACCCCAAAATTCTCTCTAAAATAATGCCAACATTCTGTCTAAATCAACCTCGACATTCTGTCTAAATTCACCCCTAACGTTCTGTCTAAATGAATCCCAACATTCTGTCTAAATTCACCCCAACGTTCTGTCTAAATTCACCCCAAAATTCTCTCTAAATTAACCCCAACATTCTGCCTAAATTAACCCCAACATTCTGCCTAAATTAACCCCAACATTCTGCCTAAATTAACCCCTGACATTCTGTCTAAATTAACCCCTAACATTCTGTCTAAATTAACCCCTAACATTCTGTCTAAATTAACCTCTAACATTCTATCTAAATTAACCCCAACATTCTGCCTAAATTAACCTCAACATTCTGTCTAAATTAACCTCAACATTCTGTCTAAATTAACCCCTAACATTCTATCTAAATTAACCCCAACATTCTGTCTAAATTAACCTCAACATTCTGTCTAAATTAACCCCTAACATTCTATCTAAATTCAACCCAACGTTCTGTCTAAATTAACCCCAACATTCTGTCTAAATTCACCCCAACGTTCTGTCTAAATTAACCCCAACATTCTGTCTAAATTCACCCCAACGTTCTGTCTAAATTCAGCCCAACGTTCTGTCTAAATTAACACCAACATTCTGTCTAAATTCACCCCAACATTCTGTCTAAATTAACCTCTAACATTCTATCTAAATTAACACCAACATTCTGTCTAAATTCACCCCAACATTCTGTCTAAATTAACCTCTAACATTCTATCTAAATTAACACCAACATTCTGTCTAAATTCACCCCAACATTCTGTCTAAATTAACCTCAACATTCTGTCTAAATTAACCCTAACATTCTATCTAAATTCACCCCAACGTTCTGTCTAAATTAACCCCAACGTTCTGTCTAAATTCACCCCAACGTTCTGTCTAAATTAACCCCAACATTCTGCCTAAATTAACCCCAACATTCTGCCTAAATTAACCCCAACATTCTGCCTAAATTAACCCCTGACATTCTGTCTAAATTAACCCAAAACATTCTGTCTAAATTAACACCTAACATTCTGTCTAAATTAACCTCAACATTCTGTTTAAATTAACCCCTAAAATTCTATCTAAATTAACCCCAACATTCTGTCTAAATTAACCTCAACATTCTGTCTAAATTAACCCCTAACATTCTATCTAAATTCACCCCAACGTTCTGTCTAAATTAACCCCAACATTCTGTCTAAATTCATCCCAACAGTCTGTCTAAATTAACCCCAACATTCTGTCTAAATTCACCCCAACATTGTTTCTAAATTCACCCCAAAATTCTCTCTAAATTAACCCCAACATTCTGCCTAAATTAACCCCAACATTCTGTCTAAATTCACCCCAACGTTCTGTCTAAATTCACCCCAAAATTCTCTCTAAATTAACCCCAACATTCTGCCTAAATTAACCCCAACATTCTAACTAAATTAACCCCAACATTCTGCCTAAATTAACCCCTGACATTCTGTCTAAATTAACCTCTAACATTCAATCTAAATTAACCCCAAAATTCTGCCTAAATTAACCTCAACATTCTGTCTAAATTAACCTCAACATTCTGTCTAAATTAACCCCTACCATTCTATCTAAATTAACCCCAACATTCTGTCTAAATTAACCTCAACATTCAGTCTAAATTAACCCCTAACGTTCTGTCTAAATGAATCACAACATTCTGTCTAAATGAACCCCAACATTTTGCTTAAATTAACCTCAACATTCTCTCTAAATTAACCCCTGAAATTCTGTCTAAATTAACCCCTAACGTTCTTTCTAAATTAACCCCTAACGTTCTGTCTAAATGAAACCCAACATTCTGTCTAAATTCACCCCAACATTCTGTCTAAATGAACCTCTAACTTTCTGTCTAAATTAACCCCAATATTCTGTCTAAATTAACCCCAAAATTCTCAATAGAATAATGCCAACATTCTGTCTAAATTAACCCCTAACGTTCTGTCTAAATGAATCCCAACATTCTGTCTAAATTCACCCCAACGTTCTGTCTAAATTCACCCCAAAATTCTATCTAAATTAACCCCAACATTCTGCCTAAATTAACCCCAACATTCTACCTAAATTAACCCCTGACATTCTGTCTAAATTAACCCCTAACATGCTGTCTAAATTAACCCCTAACATTCTGTCTAAATTAACCCCTAACGTTCTATCTAAATTAACCCCAACATTCTGCATAAATTAACCTCAACATTAAGTCTAAATTAACCTCAACATTCTGTCTAAATTAACCCTTAACATTCTATCTAAATTAACCCCTGACGTTCTGTCTAAATTAAACCCAACATTCAGTCTAAATTCACCCCAACGTTCTATCTAAATTAACCCCTATCTTTCTTTCTAAATTCACCCCAACGTTCTGTCTAAATGAACCCTTATCTTTCTGTCTAAATTAACCCCTGACATTCTGTCTAAATTAACCCCAACATTCTGTCTAAATTCACCCCAACGTTCTGTCTAAATTAACCCCTATCTTTCTGTCTAAATTAACCCCAACTTTCTGTCTAAATTAACCCCAACATTCTGTCTAAATTCACCCCAACGTTCTGTCTAAATGAACCCCTAACTTTCTGTCTAAATTAACCCCTGACATTCTGTCTAAATTACCCGCAAAATTCTCTCTAAATTAATGCCAACATTCTGTCTAAATTAACCCCAACATACTGTCTAAATTCACCCCAACGTTCTGTCTAAATTAACCCCAACATTCTGTCTAAATTCACCCCAATGTTCTGTCCAAATGAATCCCAACATTCTTTCTAAATTAACCCCAACATTCTGTCTAAATTAATGCCAACATTCTGTCTAAATTAACGCCAACATTCTGTCTAAATTAACCTCAACATTCTGTCTAAATTAACCCCAACATTCTGTCTAAATTCACCCCAACGTTCTGTCTAAATTAACCCCAACATTCTGTCTAAATTCGCCCCAACATTCTGTCTAAATTAACCCCAACATACTGTCTAAATTCACCTCAACATTCTGTCTAAATTAACCCCCATACATTCTATCTAAATTAACCCCAACATACTGTCTAAATTAACCCCAACATTCTGCCTAAATTAACCCCAACATTCTGCCTAAATTCACCCCAACATTCTGTCTAAATTCACCCCTAACTTTCTGTCTAAATTAACCCCAATATTCTGTCTAAATGAACCCCTATCTTTCTGTCTAAATTCACCCCAACGTTCTGTCTAAATTAACCCCAACATTCTGTCTAAATTCACCCCTGACATTTTGGCTATATTACCCCTTAACATTCTATCTAAATTAAACCCTAACATTATGTCATCTCGGCCAGGCCTGTTGAGCACCATCAAAGTTTTACTGTGATTTTTTCCTGTTTATCAGTTCGTCGGTCCATAAGAAGCTGATCTTGGGGAATGTTGGACAAATCTGAACCATATTTGTGGCGCATGGGGCTCGGCGAGGTTCAGAGAGGGGAAGTATAAGTCTAGCAGTCTTTATTTCCTCTGTAACACAATGTGTCAGGGCTTTAAACTTTATATATCTCCCACATCCTCAACACACAGCCGCCACACACACACACACACACACACACACACACACACACACACACACACACACAGAGGCATAAACCAGCACACATCACGCACACGCACCATGCACACATACATACCTCTCACAGAAATATCCAAATGTCCATTATGTACATAGATGCATGAATGGTAAAGTCAAGTTAGGGGGCTAACTGTGCTGGCCGGTTTAGTAAAGACCCAGAATATAAATGAACTGCAGTTAAACCTTTTTCAGAACACAGAGGGGCGTGGCAGTGTTTGGAGAGGAGAGGAGAGGAGAGGAGAGGAGAGGAGAGGAGAGGAGAGGAGAAAAGGAGAAAAGGAGAAAAGGAGAAAAGGAGAAAAGGAGAAAAGGAGAAAAGGAGAAAAGGAGAAAAGGAGAGGAGAGGAGAGGAGAGGGTGTGGAGGGTAGAGAGGGTGTGGAGGGTAGAGAGGGTGTGGAGTGTAGAGAGGGTGTAGAGGGTAGAGAGGGTGTAGAGGGTATAGTGGGTAGAGAGGGTGTAGAGGGTAAAGAGGGTAAAGAGGGTGTAGCGGGTAGAGAGGCTAGAGAGGGTGTAGAGGGTAAAGAGGGTAAAGAGTGTTTGGAGAGGAGAGGAGAGGAGAGGAGAGGAGAGGAGAGGGTGTAGAGGGTAGAGAGGGTGTGGAGTGTAGAGAGGGTGTAGAGGGTATAGTGGGTAGAGAGGGTATAGTGGGTAGAAAGGGTGTAGAGGGTAAAGAGGGTAAAGAGGGTGTAGCGGGTAGAGAGGGTAGAGAGGGTGTAGAGGGTAAAGAGGGTGTAGATGGTAGAGAGGGTGTAGCGGGTAGAGAGGGTAGAGAGGGTGTAGAGGGTAGAGAGGGTGTGGAGTGTAGAGAGGGTGTAGAGGGTATAGTGGGTAGAGAGGGTAGAGAGTGTATAGTGGGTAGAAAGGGTGTAGAGGGTAAAGAGGGTAAAGAGGGTGTAGCGGGTAGAGAGGGTAGAGAGGGTGTAGAGGGTAAAGAGGGTGTAGAGGGTAGAGAGGGTGTAGCGGGTAGAGAGGGTAGAGAGGGTGTAGAGGGTAGAGAAGGTGTAGAGGGTAGAGAGGGTGTAGCGGGTAGAGAGGGTAGAGAGGGTGTAAAGGGTAGAGAGGGTGTGGAGGGTAGAGAGGGTGTAGAGGGTAGAGAGGGTGTAGCGGGTAGAGAGGGTGTAGAGGGTAGAGAGGGTGTAGAGGGTAAAGAGGGTGTAGAGGGTGTAGAGGGTATAGTTGGTAGAGAGGGTGTAGAGGGTCGAGGGGGTGTAGACGAGAGGGTGTGGAGTGTAGAGAGGGTGTAGAGGGTAGAGAGGGTGTAGAGGGTGGAGAGGGTGTGGAGGGTAGAGAGGGTGTGGAGGGTAGAGAGGGTGTAGAGGGTAGAGAGGGTGTAGAGGGTAGAGAGGGTGTGGAGGGTAGAGAGGGTATAGAGGGTAGAGAGGGTAAAGATGCCCTCTACAGTAGAGAGGGTGTAGAGAGGGTAGAGATGCCCTCTACAGTAGAGAGGGTGTAGAGAGGGTAAAGATGCCCTCTACAGTAGAGAGGGTGTAGAGAGGGTAGAGATGCCCTCTACAGTAGAGAGGGTGTAGAGAGGGTATAGATGCCCTCTACAGTAGAGAGGGTATAGAGGGTAGAGAGGGTAAAGATGCCCTCTACAGTAGAGAGGGTGTAGAGAGGGTAGAGATGCCCTCTACAGTAGAGAGGGTGTAGAGGGTAGAGATGCCCTCTACAGTAGAGAGGATGTAGAGAGGGTAGAGATGCCCTCTACAGTAGAGAGGGTGTAGAGGGTAGAGATGCCCTCTACAGTAGAGAGGGTGTAGAGGGTAGAGATGCCCTCTACAGTAGAGAGGGTGTAGAGAGGGTAGAGATGCCCTCTACAGTAGAGAGGATGTAGAGAGGGTAGAGATGCCCTCTACAGTAGAGAGGGTGTAGAGGGTAGAGATGCCCTCTACAGTAGAGAGGGTGTAGAGGGTAGAGATGCCCTCTACAGTAGAGAGGGTGTAGAGGGTAGAGATGCCCTCTACAGTAGAGAGGGTGTAGAGGGTAGAGATGCCCTCTACAGTAGAGAGGGTGTAGAGGGTAGAGATGCCCTCTACAGTAGAGAGGGTGTAGAGGGTAGAGATGCCCTCTACAGTAGAGAGGGTGTAGAGGGTAGAGATGCCCTCTACAGTAGAGAAAGGGTGGCAGGGAATATTGATACATTTGCCATCCTGTCCTCACACCTAGACACGTTATGAAATCACCTTCTTTTGAAACACTTAGAACATCAAAGTCTAAGGACAGAGTTTCTAAACATTCTGGAAAAAGAGTTTAAAAAGATTCATGAAACAGTCTTATTCTCAGGGTAATAATAGCATAGTTATGCCCTCAGAAGTTTACCCACTGTCCGGCGTCAACCGATTTAAATATATCTGCCCCGTGTTAGTTTCCTATGCTGTCATCCGTAGGAAAACACATTGAGGCAAAATGCCATGTTAACGTGAAAAGCACAATAGGCCACCATGGTAAAAAAATAACCACTTTCATCAAGAGGGTGATGGTGTTATTGAAACCTTTCACCTATTTAAATGTTGCCAATTTAACGTTTTTAAACAAGGCTACGGGGCTGGGCCAATCAGCACTCCATCCAGTCTTAGTTTTGAGATTAACTGACAAAGTAGAAACAGTAGTGTGTGTGTGTGTGTGTGGTGTGTGTGTAAAGGAGAGGTCACTTAGCCGTTTGCTCACCACAGAAGTGCATGACGTGTCTACGGAGGCAAAGTGTGCCTATTAATTCCAACAGTCATATATCCGTCTCAGACCATGTTACAAACGTCTGTGTTATGAAAAATGTTTAATTAAGAAGTTGAACGTAGGAACAATGACGTGGCATGAGAGAGCGAACTGACGTTTCCATCGGCCTCAGTTTCTACTTTCAATATTCACATTTCAATTTTTCATTAAAATAAAATTCCCTTTACAGGATTTGCCTTTTTTTGGGGGGGGGGGGGAAATAAGTAAGGGAAAATAAACGAGGGGCAACGCGTTGAGTGGAAAACAATGAACAACGTGGAAGTTGCATTATTTTCCAGAGGACGCATAGAGCCCCAAGTTGATTATCCCTTTCATACCCTGGCTATAATCTAACACGTCGTGTTCACCACCCAACGTAGTAGCTAGCAATTATACTAGCAATTATACTAGCCACAGTAGTTGTCGTGGTAACCAAACAAACAGACCTGCTAGTTTAGTTAACCAAATCGTCAGTCCTTTTGCTTGCTATTATGAAAATCTAATTCAACAACGCCAATAACGTTTTCAATTCAACTTCTGCTTTCAAAAGCAGCTCAAAACGTAGAACATGTAAAAACGGAAGCCATTGAATTCTACCGTGCTGATATACCGTGCATTATAAGGAAATAATGCACACTTTAGAACGCCCTTCAAGCCAATCAGAAACAAGTATTCAACAATGCCATGGTATAAGTCTAAATAAATGTCTAAATTTGCCAACGGTTCTCTATAGTCTGCTGCAATGTAAGGGGTGTAAATGTGTTGGTGCTAATTTTTTCCGTTTGTTGTCTTCATTGATTGTGTTAATCAACTAGCAAAATTAGCGATTCAAAAGGTAGACTCATTTATTTGTCAAGTTATCTTTACAATGTGAATGTATTAAATTCTGAAAACCCTTTATTCCCGTTTGTTTCGTAAGCTGTTTTCTGTGCCTGATCGTCCTTCCTCCAGCCTGACGGTAGCCTACACCTACATTCATTGCTTGCGTCATACATGGAACCCCTAACAGTTCTATATAGAACTCTTTGATCAGAACCCTAGAGGTTATTATTCACTGAAACAAAGCAGTTCCATGTTGAACCCTGCTTGGGCAATTTAGGAATTAATCCTACTACTATTAATAAATACTAATATTTTGAGGTAAGAATATAATTTAATGAACAGTTTAAAAAAATGGACAAAAGAATAGCAACGTGTTTTTTTTTTAAATGATTTATTGTCATTATGTTCTAACATATACTGAAAAAAAAATGTAAATGGCAGATTCAACGATTTTACTGAGTTACAGTTCATATAAGGAAATCAGTCAATTGAAATACATTCATTAGGGCCTAATCTATGGATTCACATGATGGGCAGCCAGGCCCAGCCAATCAGAATACGTTTTACCCCACAAATGGGCTTTATTACGGACAGAAATACTTCTCACTTTCATCAGCTGTCTGGGTGGCTGGTATCAGACGATCACCCAGCTGAAGAAGCCGGATGTGGAGGTCCTGTGCTGGAGTAGTTACGCGTGGTCTCTGAGGCCGGCTGCCAAATTCTCCAAAACGACTTTTGGAGGTGGCTTATGGTAGAGAAATTAACTTTAAATGCTCTGACAACAGTTCTGGTGGACATTCCTGCAGTCAGCATTCCAATTGCTTCTCCCTCAAACCTTGAGAAATCTGTGGCATTGTGTTGTGTGACAAAACTCCACATTTTAGAGTGGTCTTTTATTGTCCCCAGCACAAGGTGCACCTCTGTAATGAGCACGCTGTTTAATCAGCTTCTTGATATGTCACACCTGTCAAATGGATGGATTATTTTGGTAAAGGAGAAATGGTCACTAACAGGGATGTAAACAGAGAAATCAGCTTTTTGTGCATATGGAACATTTCTGGGATCTTCTATTTCAGCTCAGGAAACATGGGACCAACACTTTACATGCTGTGTTTATATTTCTGTTCGGTGTAGTTTTGAAATATGCACTGGTGGTCAGGGAGACATCTCTTTGTTTGATTGATGGCCCATGTCAAGTCTGGCTGACTTCTTTACAATACAATACCCTACACTACTCTACACTACAACGCAATAAGCTACAACACAATACAATATACTACACTACACCACAATACACTACACTACAATACACTACACTACAATAAGCTACAATACAATACAATACATTGCAATACATTACAATACAATATATTACAATACATTGCAATACAATACAATACAATACATTACATTACAATACATTGCAATACACTACAACACAATACACTACACTACAATATACTACAATAAGCTACAACACAATACAATATACTACAATATACAATACATTACAACACAATACACTATACAGAAATACAGAAATCTGTATTTTGCTCCGTCCACAACACCCCCAAACAGTAGACCTTATACATACAGCTGAGGCAAACACAGGTTCAAGCTTTTTAACCCCCCACACTGTGGGGTTAAGGGCCTTGCTCAAGGGCCTCACGGTAAGGGAATGCCCCCCCCCCCCCCCCCCCCCCCCTCCAACTCCTTAGCCACCTGTTTACTGGTTCCAAAGACGAAGACAAAAGGAGTTTATCTTCAGAAATCAGCATGAGTTCATGTGCCAAAAACTGGAGAAAAAATGCTTTGCAGAAATATAAGTATTATGATGTAGAAGAACAAATGTACATGCAGGTGTTATCAGCAGCGGCCGAAAGAGAGATCCTCAAGTAGTTCCAGACTGACAAAAACATACAGTGTGTTAAAACAAGTCCTGTAACGATTGACTAACTCAGTCAGAAAGTCCTCTAATGGCTTCATGGAACATAGGCTAGTCCCCTCAATTGACTCTAATTGCCAATGTCAAGGTCTTTAGCTATATTTAGTATAGTCCATTTAAAAATACATATTGTTTATTTGAAATAGTTAGCTGGCTAGCTTGTTAAGTGGTGAGTTAAAGGAGCCTAAGTTAGCTAGCTAGCGTACACATGTACTCAAATTCTCATAACATTCCAACATTATTTATCTAGCCTTGACTTTGGCATCAGATATTTGAATTATATATAGTCAACTTTGCATACCTTAATACACATACAAAAAATGAACGGGTTTAAGTTGGTTCGACCACCGTCCTCTTGCGTAGTTGCGTTGTCAAACTGGAATGGATTGGCAGTGGGTTCGACCACCGTCCTCTTGCGTAGTTGCGTTGTCAAACTGGAAAGGATTGGCAGTTGGTTCGACCACCGTCCTCTTGCGTAGTTGCGTTGTCAAACTGGAACGGATTGGCAGTTGGTTCGACCACCGTCCTCTTGCGTAGTTGCGTTGTCAAACTGGAAAGGATTGGCAGTTGGTTCGACCACCGTCCTCTTCCGTAGTTGCGTTGTCAAACTGGAAAGGATTGGCAGTTGGTTCGACCACCGTCCTCTTGCGTAGTTGCGTTGTCAAACTGGAAAGGATTGGCAGTTGGTTCGACCACCGTCCTCTTCCGTAGTTGCGTTGTCAAACTGGAAAGGATTGGCAGTTGGTTCGACCACCGTCCTCTTGCGTAGTTGCGTTGTCAAACTGGAAAGGATTGGCAGTTGGTTCGACCACCGTCCTCTTCCGTAGTTGCGTTGTCAAATTGGAATGGATTGGCAGTTGGTTTTGGAATTGACTTCATACCCCTTGACCATATACCACATTTTGTTGTGCTACAGCGTGAATTCAACAAAGATTTTTTTAATTTCTCTTTAAATCTACACACAATGACAAAGGGAAAACATGTTTTTAAGAAATGTTTGCGAATTTATTGAAAATTAATTCCAGCAATATCAAATTTACATAAGTAGACACACCCCTGAGTCAAAACATGTTAGAATCACCTTTAGCAGAAATTTAACCAGTGAGTAATTCTGGGTAAATCTCTAAGAAATGTGCAACCTGGATTGTACAATATTTGCACAATATTCTTTTTAAACTTCTTCAAGCTCTGTCAAGTTTGTTGTTGATCATTGCTTGACAGTCATTTTCAAATCTTGCTGTAGATTTTCAAGAAGATTTAAGTCAAAACTGCAAATATGCCACTGAGGAACATTCAATGTCCTTGGTAAACAACTCCAGCGTAGATTTGCCCTTGTGTTTAAGGTTATTGTCCTGCTGAAAGTGTCTCCCAGTGTCTGTTGGAAAGCAGACTGAACCAGGGTTTCCTTTAGGATTTGGCCTGTGCTTAACTCTATTCCATTTATTTTGATCCTAAAGATAAACTCCCTAGTCCTTAACGACGACAAGCATACCTCTAACAAACATTCAGCCACAATCAAGCTTGAAAATACGAAGAGTGATTTGATGGGGTTCATGATGGGGTTACATACATGAAGAAATTGTTTTTCCTGATCTTTCTTATATCTAACAGACACTTCAGAACAAAATTAATTTAGACATTTTTGGGTACCATCTGTTGTTCCATGTAGTGAATCTGTTATTCAATGTGTTTCTATTGGCTAATAGCAGTAAGGACTATCTGTTATTCAATGTGTTTCCATTGGCTAATAGCAGTAAGGACTATCTGTTATTCAATGTGTTTCTATTGGCTAATAGCAGTAAGGACTATCTGTTATTCAATGTGTTTCTATGGGCTAATAGCAGTAAGGACTATCTGTTATTCAATGTGTTTCTATGGGCTAATAGCAGTAAGGACTATCTGTTATTCAATGTGTTTCTATGGGCTAATAGCAGTAAGGACTATCTGTTATTCAATGTGTTTCTATGGGCTAATAGCAGTAAGGACTATCTGTTATTCAATGTGTTTCTATGGGCTAATAGCAGTAAGGACTATCTGTTATTCAATGTGTTTCTATGGGCTAATAGCAGTAAGGACTATCTGTTATTCAATGTGTTTCTATTAGCAGTAAGGACTATCTGTTATTCAATGTGTTTCTATTGGCTAATAGCAGTAAGGACTATCTGTTATTCAATGTGTTTCTATTGGCTAATAGCAGTAAGGACTATCTGTTATTCAATGTGTTTCTATGGGCTAATAGCAGTAAGGACTATCTGTTATTCAATGTGTTTCTATGGGCTAATAGCAGTAAGGACTATCTGTTATTCAATGTGTTTCTATGGGCTAATAGCAGTAAGGACTATCTGTTATTCAATGTGTTTCTATGGGCTAATAGCAGTAAGGACTATCTGTTATTCACTGTGTTTCTATTGGCTAATAGCAGTAAGGACATTTTTTATATACTGAAACGGGTTTTAAGACTCCAAATCAAATAGCTAAATGATCTTTGGTGTGACCTTCTTCAAACAATTCCATATAGTTTAGTAGAACTACACCCCCTCCTCAGGCTTAGATGGGGCTTTTATGGGTGAGGCACATTTTCACTCCTGCACTTATTCAGCCTTGCCATAACAAAAGAGTGGAATACTTATTGACTTAAAGACATTTGAGCTTTTCATTTTAAATTAATTTGTAAAAAATGTCCAAAAAAATGCATGGCATTATGGGTAATATGTAAAGACCAGTGACCCGAAATCTCAATTTATCCATTTTAAAAATTCAGAATGTAAAACATCAAAATGTGGAAAAGGTCAAAGGGCCCTGGAAGAAAGCATTTCATCTAAGAGTGTATGGTTTTATTAAAGCCATTATTTCCTTTAGCTTCTAGCCAGCATTTAGTTTGCAACAGCACAGGTTTGTATAAACCCTGCCGTTTGCCATTCAGACCTCGGGGACAATAACGTTGCAAAATATACATTTGATCTTCCCCTTGCCATAGAAAACGAACATGTCGGGACGTCAGATAGCCATGCTTTAGAACAGACAAAAGCATACAGCAGCATCATTAATATGGATGTAATGGAAACAGCGAAAACAAATGAAAACTGAACATTAGCTGTATTTTCAGTTTGATGTGACTAATTTAGCTTTAGTTAGATGTTGACCTCTAAAATCCCCATTCCAATCTAGGGTATGGATAGAACTTTACTGCATATATATATATATATACAGAATAAATATATATATACATTAGGTTTTATATAAAGGATTCTTTAATCTCTTCCAAAGAACCAAAAGGATATATTTAGATCCGCAAATAACCATTTTTTTCTAAGAGTGTAACGTTACTGTAGCCTACAGTACAGCGAATACTAGAGTGTAGAATAATACCTATTACAGTAAATTATACCTGTGTTGTACAACAGCTCTACCCTGTGCCCATGTGTAGCTAAACTCCCCAGCTGTCGGTCTGTCTGTCTGTTTCCCTCCCTGACTCCCCAGCTTTCTGTCTGTCTGTTTCCCTACCTGACTCCCCAGCTGTCTGTCTGTTTCCCTACCTGACTCCCCAGCTGTCTGTCTGTTTCCCTCCCTGACTCCCCAGCTGGCTGTCTGTCTGTCTGTTTCCCTCCCTGACTCCCCAGCTGTCTGTCTGTCTGTTTCCTACCTGACTCCCCAGCTGTCTGTCTGTCTGTTTCCCTCCCTGACTCCCCAGCTGTCTGTCTGTCTGTCTGTCTGTTTCCCTACCTGGCTCCCCAGCTGTCTGTCTATCTGTCTGTTTCCTACCTGACTCCCCAGCTGTCTGTCTGTCTGTCTGTTTCCTACCTGACTCCCCAGCTGTCTGTCTGTCTATCTGTCTGTTTCCTACCTGACTCCCCAGCTGTCTGTCTGTCTGTTTCCTACCTGACTCCCCAGCTGTCTGTCTGTCTGTCTGTTTCCCTCCCTGACTCCGCAGCTGTCTGTCTGTCTGTTTCCTACCTGACTCCCCAGCTGTCTGTCTGTCTGTTTCCTACCTGACTCCCCAGCTGTCTGTCTGTCTGTTTCCTACCTGACTCCCCAGCTGTCTGTCTGTCTGTTTCTTACCTGACTCCCCTCCCCAGCTGTCTGTCTGTCTGTTTCCTACCTGACTCCCCAGCTGTCTGTCTGTCTATCTGTCTGTTTCCTACCTGACTCCCCAGCTGTCTGTCTGTCTGTCTGTTTCCTACCTGACTCCCCAGCTGTCTGTCTGTCTGTTTCCTACCTGACTCCCCAGCTGTCTGTCTGTCTGTCTGTTCCCTACCTGACTCCCCAGCTGTCTGTCTGTCTGTCTGTTTCCTACCTGACTCCCCAGCTGTCTGTTTGTTTCCTACCTGACTCCCCAGCTCTGTCTGTTTCCTACCTGACTCCCCTCCCCAGCTGTCTGTCTGTTTCCTACCTGACTCCCCAGCTGTCTGTCTGTGTGTCTGTTTCCTACCTGACTCCCCAGCTGTCTGTCTGTTTCCCTACCTGACTCCCCTCCCCAGCTGTCTGTCTGTCTGTCTGTTTCCTACCTGACTCCCCTCTCCAGCTGTCTGTCTGTCTGTCTGTCTGTTTCCTACCTGACTCCCCAGCTGTCTGTCTGTCTGTTCCCTACCTGACTCCCCAACTGTCTGTTTGTTTCCTACCTGACTCCCCTCCCCAGCTGTCTGTCTGTCTGTCTGTTTCATACCTGACTCCCCAGCTGTCTGTCTGTCTGTTCCCTACCTGACTCCCCAGCTGTCTGTCTGTTTCCTACCTGACTCCCCTCCCCAGCTGTCTGTCTGTCTGTCTGTTTCCTACCTGACTCCCCAGCTGTCTGTCTGTCTGTCTGTTCCCTACCTGACTCCCCAGCTGTCTGTCTGTCTGTTCCCTACCTGACTCCCCAGCTGTCTGTCTGTCTGTTCCCTACCTGACTCCCCAGCTGTCTGTCTGTCTGTTCCCTACCTGACTCCCCAGCTGTCTGTCTGTCTGTTTCCTACCTGACTCCCCTCCCCTCCCCAGCCCGCCGGTGACTCAGTAGCTCACCGCTCCCTGCATGTTCACTTCCAGTCTGAGTTCTGACGCGGCTTCTCCCTTCATTCGGTCCTGGACAAAGCATTGTAACGACGAGACTAGTCTACATCAGGGGACACATTTATAGAGACAGAAGACCACAGATAATGTGAATGTCAACGGTTTTACAGTTCGCCACGTGTTTGAGCGACAGAAGGCACGCGGGGAGACTATCCTGCTCTGATCTGATGGACTGTAGCGAGAGGGAATCAACCCGACTGCCACAATGTTCATTTGTAAAGTTAAAAAGTCCTGGCCTGTATGGCGGATGGACGGCATCTCGGTATGTATTTGTTTATAAGGTGTAGTGCCTCTATTGGGGGTTTCGTGCTTGTAGGCACTGTTATATGACGCTTTTTATCATACAAGGATATTTATATAACTGATAAACTCGTTACACATGTAGGCTATAATATGTATTTAATATTAAACCCGTCATCAGAGCGGCATGTCCTCTGTAGCATTAGTAACCCAACCGGTAACATATTGGTCATTGGTAGATGGTGAAGGGCACCATAGGTCCCGGAGACACCACGTGGTGTGTCATCAGCACGTTAAGCGCCAGGCACCGGGACAGATACCCTAATATAAACCACAAACCGTCAGCAAGAGGCACCGGGAAGCCCGGCCTCCTTTCCGCAGCACGGTATCATGGCTACTAAACCTAAACATGGAGACGGCTTTCCCCTTTATCTCACAGCTTGTATCTAATTCAGCCACCGTTTAACCCTGTCATATAGGCTACATTAATGCATTAAAGATTGTGTTACATGGGCTAGGTTGGGAATATATTTGGCTGATGTACATTTTGTTGAAATATATATACTACTGGCAATAAACAACATTGTAGAAGATTGTTCAAAGCCGTTTTCGCACGTTTATTCTCGTGCCTTTGAACGTGTTCTGTACATGTAATCGTCTGCAGGCTCGAGGGCTTTTTCAATTTGGCACAAAGACCCGCAGACGCACCTGGAGCCGCTGACTACTGAAGGGAGAGTTTGTGTTTTGTTTCTTTTAGTAGGTTAATTATAGATTATTAGATTTTTTTTTATATCAGACTTAATTAAATTCACACATGATGAAATCGGTCTGGTGTTTTGACGCGGACTTAACAATGAATATGTCCTAAAAAAAAATAAAAAAAAATCCCACTCGCCCGTTCAGATGTGGTTTTGTAGCTGGAGACGGTTTTATTTTGAGGCACCGAGGCGCCCAGGGAACTCTGCAGTGGAGAGAAATTTAGCGAGTCCCATTTTCCGTTGTCCCGAGAGCTGAAGTTTCTCAACTGCGTCGAGCAGACAGACAGACTGGCTGAGTCGCTAAGGAGGAGAGGAGAGGAGAACTGGCGTGTGGTCTTGATTCTTTCCAGTATCTAAAGGCTGTGCTGTAACCTAGTCTGTTGTAATGCGCATTCCCGTAGATCCCAGCGCCACGCGGAGGTTTAGCCCGCCGTCCGGTAGCCTCCAGCCGGTCCCGGCCAAGATGAACGAGCTCAACACGCCGACCGGGACCGGGCAGCAAGACAGCACGGTGCCAAGGCTGCGCCTGCAGGAGAACCGGAGCATGGCGGAGATCATAGCGGACCACCCGGCGGAACTGGTCCGGACTGACAGCCCAAACTTCCTCTGCTCGGTTTTACCGTCTCACTGGCGCTGCAACAAGACGCTGCCCGTCGCCTTCAAGGTAAATTACATCATCTTTATAACTTTATACACTCTCCTTATACATATTTATATTGTATATTAAATATATCTGGGTAAAACAACCTTTACACTACTTAACTTCAAATATTTTGTAGGCCTACGTAGCAACTGGGAGAAAACGTCTTATTTTAAATGTCTGTACTGGGGGGTTTGGGCCGGGAAAATTAATGTGTTTATGTTTTATAAAATAGTAGGCTATTGCTCTGCCATAAAATTAGTTTTACAAATTATAATAATAATTTGTGTTAGGCCTATTCCTATAATATTTGTGTTGGCTATAGCAGGTCTGCAGATGTGGCTGGTTTATTTAAACAGATTTGGATTGAGGAGAGCAGAGCAGACAGAGTCGCGTGCTTCGTAGAGGATTTAATTAACAAAGCATTATTGTGTAAAGCTGATAATTAACAAAGCATTATTGTGTAAAGCTGATAATTGGGATCAGCGGGGCGTGAAATGGAGACATGTTGTGTATGTTAACTTTCATCAACTACATATTTTAAAACCAATGTTCATGACACATCTCTGTTATTGTCTCAGCCGTTGGGAGACAGACAGATAGACATATACTGGTGTTATTAATCACAGCGCCTTTAGATATGATATACACCTCACGCTTACTGAAATAATTATATTTTTCACCACTCAAATTATCTTCGAAATTGAGGGACATTTTACACATTTGCTGTCCTAATTGTAATTAAATTCGAAAACATAATTGCATCAAATGAAATGCAGGCATTCAGCTACCATTATATACACGGTGTCCTAAATAAACAAGAAAACAGATACGTTTTATAAACATATTGCTAAATATTTCAATTTAGGCCTGTTTTTTTTTCCACACACAACTTCATCTGTTCCTTGTAAATATATATTCATTAATTACGGATTTTGATTTAACATATAGGCCTAGAGCATTACCGGGAACACCAAACTCATATAACTCATCCTTTAATTTTGCTGCGTAAAAAAATAATACACAAAATAAATAATATATAAAATAATTTTCATCTGATAATGTTTTCTATTTTTTTTTCCAATGAATACCTGTTTGCCGTTCAATGTAGGCCTATTTTGTTGTCAATGTCATCACAGGCCGCAAAGGAGCCTGCTGAACGTTTTTCAAATGCCATTTAAAATCATATTAATATAACCAACACTGATAGAAGATTCATCTGTATATTAAACGATCATGTTTCTGAGTATTTCTTTAACATGGTTTTATTATTAATATAGCTGTTACCTGTAGACTACAGGCGGGCTGTAGTTCCACCTGTAATTATGTTTATTCCCCTGTAATCCGATGGTAGAGCTAGCCTCCAGCTATCTCGGTTTACACACTATAATGTTCAAACGTCCTACTCACTGACATGATGGAGAACATATTGACATGTATATATAAAAATTTAAATTAAAAGTTTGAAAAGAGATTTAGATTTTGTAAAAAAAAAAAATTAAATATAATTTTAAAAATAGGATTAATCCCATGTAGAACTGAACCATTGTAATATTGTGTCAGTGAGAAGGCCTCATCCTCAGCCCAACCACCTTTCTACCGAGTCTATTTACTACTATATGGGCTAGTATCATTACATGTCCTACTTGTTTAGCTCTGCATTGTTGAGAAAGGGCTTGTATTTAACAGCATTTCACTGTTAAAGTTTACACCTGTTGTATTCTGTGCTTGTGATAAATGTGATTGGATTTTAAAGGTCCTTGGGGAAATCTATACCTTTAAACTATCTTGGGCTGTTAATAAAAAATACACAACTGAATTGTGACATACATGTGATATAGTAATAGTACAAATACAATTTTTGCCTCTTTTAGTTTCTCCCAGTATCAGGTTAGTTTTAGTTTCTCCAAGTATCAGGTTAGTTTTAGTTTCTCCCAGTATCAGGTTAGTTTCAGTTTCTCCCAGTATCAGGTTAGTTTTAGTTTCTCCCAGTATCAGGTTAGTTTTAGTTTCTCCCAGTATCAGGTTAGTTTCAGTTTCTCCCAGTATCAGGTTAGTTTTAGTTTCTCCTATTATCAGGTTAGTTTCAGTTTCTCCCAGTATCAGGTTAGTTTCAGTTTCTCCCAGTATCAGGTTAGGTTTAGTTTCTCCAAGTATCAGGTTAGTTTCAGTTTCTCCTAGTATCAGGTTAGTGTCAGTTTCTCCCAGTATCAGGTTAGTTTCAGTTTCTCCCAGTATCAGGTTAGTTTTAGTTTCTCCTAGTATCAGGTTAGTTTCAGTTTCTCCCAGTATCAGGTTAGTTTCAGTTTCTCCCAGTATCAGGTTAGTGTCAGTTTCTCCTAGTATCAGGTCATTATAATGAGCGATCTAATGAGTTATTTCACCCCAAAACAGTGACAGACATATTCAGCTGTCGAAACTGGTCTGAATTCAAGCTGAATCCATCTAATAGGCACATCCCTTCTTAACACATCAGGAGAAATCTACAGCCCCGCCCCCCCCCCCCCAAAAAGGCTAAGGTATCAAAGGAAAGATAAGCACCATTTTGTGCGGAGGCTCCCTGCTGTGCTTAGTCATCTATGACATCCCAGCATCCAATCCTCTCCAGGTTGTGGGGTTGGGAGAGGTGACTGATGGGACGGTCGTAACGGTGATGGCGGGGAACGATGAGAACTACTCGGCCGAGCTGCGGAACGCATCGGGAGTGATGAAGAACCAGGTGGCTCGCTTTAACGACCTGCGCTTCGTGGGCCGCAGTGGACGGGGTCAGTGTCTATACGATCTGGATCTATATCTAACTGAATGTAGGCCGCATGTTAGTGTCTATACTATCTACACCTATATGCTATTATGCTGGATCTATATATAACTGAATGTAGGCCGCATGTTAGTGTCTATATCTTCATATCTAATAATAATAATAATAGTAGAGAGAATGATTTATTTCAGCTTTTATTTCATCACATTCTCAGTGGGTCAGAAGTTCACATACACTCAATTAGTATTTGGTAGCATTTCCTCAAATGTTTCGGGTAGCCTTCCACAAGCTTCCTACAATAAGTTGGGTGCATTTTAGCCCATTCCTCCTGACAGAGCTGGTGTAACGGAGTCAGGTTTGTAGGCCTCTTTGCTCGCACATGCTCTTTCAGCTCTGACCACAAATGTTCTATAGGATTGAGGTCAGGGCTTTGTGATGGCCACTCCAATACCTTGACTTTGTTGTCCTAAAGCCATTTTGCCACAACTTTGGAAATATGCTTGGGGTCAAAGTCCATTTGGAAGACCCATTTGCGACCAAGCTTCAACTTCCTGACTGATGTCTTGAGACATTGCTTCAGTATATCCACATAATTTTCATCCTCATGATGCCATCTATTTTGTGAAGTGCACCAGTCCCTCCTGCAGCAAAGCACCCCCACAACATGATGCAGCCACCCCCTGTGCTTCACGGTTGGGATGGTGTTCTTCGGCTTCTAAGCCTCCCCCTTTCTCCAAACATAATTTCAACATAATTTTCTGGAATTTTCCATGCTGTTTAAAGGCACAGTCAACTTAGTGTATGTGAACTTCTGACCCACTGGAATTGTTATACAGTGAAATAATCTGTCTGTGAAGTAGATGTCCTAACCGACTTGTCAAAACTATAGTTTGTTAACAAGACATTTGTGGAGTGGTTGAAAAATGAGTTTTAATGACTCCAAGCTAAGTGTATGTAAACTTCTGACTTCAACTGTATATAAGTCATTATTATTAGATCAACAAAACAAGCCCTTAGTCTGCCTCAGATAGTAATTCAGCAAAACAAGCCCCTAGTCTGCCTCAGATAGTCATTCAGCAAAACAAGCCCCTAGTCTGCCTCAGATAGTCATTCAGCAAAACAAGCCCCTAGTCTGCCTCAGATAGTCATTCAACAAAACAAGCCCTTAGTCTGCCTCAGATAGTCATTCAGCAAAACAAGCCCCTAGTCTGCCTCAGATAGTCACTCAGCAAAACAAGCCCCTAGTCTGCCTCAGATAGTCACTCAGCAAAACAAGCCCCTAGTCTGCCTCAGATAGTCACTCAGCAAAACAAGCCCCTAGTCTGCCTCAATTTTCTCAGCAAAACAAGCCACATTCAACAGCCCACTAAAAAGCTTAACCTTAATCTGGGGTTTTCTTTAGTTTTGGTTTAATTTTAAGCTAGAAAATACCTTGTTGCAGGCACTATTTAACCTTTTTTGGACTATGGTGATGTTCTGTACATGAATACCCAAGGGTCCTACCGACACACACTAGACACACTCTACCAATCTGCTCTTAGATCTGTAACGAACACAAAACCCTCCTTAACTGTAAAATGACAGACTAACGTGTTAATCTACAAGGCCTTCTTAGGGAGGCTGCTAGTATATTTCAGCATTTTATTCAACCTACAGACTCATGGACACGACCTTCTGAGATCTCAAAATGGCATTTTATAAAATATTCCTAACCCAAGAAGGGTAGGAGTGCTTTTAGCTTTGCTGCCCAGTCATTGAGGAGCATTTTACTAAAATATTTAAAACGGGATACTTTTATTTTGATGATTTATTCAATTCCTTGATTGGAGGACTGTTGACCACACACTGTTCACCTGTTGACCTGTTCACCTGTTGACCACACACTGTTCACATGTTGACCTGTTCACCTGTTGACCACACACTGTTCACATGTTGACCTGTTCACCTGTTGACCACACACTGTTCACATGTTGACCTGTTCACCTGTTGACCATATACTGTTGACCTGTTGACCACACACTGTTCACCTGTTGACCTGTTGACCACATACTGTTCACCTGTTGACCACACACTGTTCACCTGTTGACCACACACTGTTCACCTGTTGACCTGTTCACCTGTTGACCACATACTGTTGACCTGTTGACCACACACTGTTCACCTGTTGACCTGTTGACCACATACTGTTCACCTGTTGACCACAAACTGTTCACCTGTTGACCTGTTGACCTGTTGACCTGTTGACCACACACTGTTCACCTGTTGACCTGTTGACCTGTTGACCTGTTGACCACATACTGTTGACATGTTGACCACACACTGTTCACCTGTTGACCACAAACTGTTCACCTGTTGACCTGTTGACATGTTGACCACATACTGTTGACCTGTTGACCACACACTGTTCACCTGTTGACCTGTTGACCACATACTGTTGACATGTTGACCACATACTGTTGACCATATACTGTTAACCTGTTGACATGTTGACCACATGCTGTTGACCTGTTGACCACACTGTTCACCTGTTGACCTGTTGACCACATACTGTTGACATGTTGACCACATACTGTTGACCATATACTGTTCACCTGTTGACATGTTGACCTGTTCACCTGTTGACCTGTTGACCACATACTGTTGACCTGTTGACATGTTGACCATATACTGTTGACCTGTTGACATGTTGACCACATACTGTTGACCTGTTGACATGTTGACCACATACTGTTGACCTGTTGACCACAAACTGTTGACCATATACTGTTGACATGTTGACCACATACTGTTGACCACAAACTGTTGACCATATACTGTTGACATATTGACCACATACTTACTGTTGACCTGTTGACCACAAACTGTTGACCATATACTGTTGACATGTTGGCCACATACTGTTGACATGTTGACCACATACTGTTGACCTGTTGACCACAAACTGTTGACCATATACTGTTGACATGTTGACCACATACTGTTGACCTGTTGACCATATACTGTTGACATGTTGACCACATACTGTTGACATGTTGACCACATACTGTTGACCTGTTGACCACAAACTGTTGACCATATACTGTTGACATGTTGACCACACACTGTTCACCTGTTGACCTGTTGACCACAAACTGTTCACCTGTTGACCACAAACTGTTGACCATATACTGTTGACATGTTGACCATGTACTGTTGACATGTTGACCATGTACTGTTGACATGTTGACCACATACTGTTGACATGTTGACCACATACTGTTGACCACATACTGTTGACATGTTGACCACATACTGTTGACCTGTTGACCACAAACTGTTGACCATATACTGTTGACATGTTGACCATGTACTGTTGACATGTTGACCATGTACTGTTGACATGTTGACCACATACTGTTGACATGTTGACCACATACTGGTGACCACATACTGTTGACCTGTTAACCACACACTGTTGACCTGTTGACCACACACTGTTGACCTATTGACCACACACTGTTGACCACACACAGTTGACCTGTTTACCGCAAAGATTTTAACCACATACTGTTGACGACATACTATTGACCTGTAGACCACATACTGTTGACCTGTTGACCACATACGGTTGACCACATACTGTTGACCTGTTGACCACACACTGTTGACCTGTTGACCATATACTATTGACCTGTTGACCATATACTATTGACCTGTTGACCGCAAAGATTTTAACCACATACTGTTGACGTGTGGACCACATACTGTTGACCACATACTGTTGACCTGTTGACCACAAACTGTTGACCTGTTGACCACAAACTGTTGACCACATACTATTCACCTGTTGACAACATACTGTTGACATGTTGACCACATACTGTTGACCTGTTGACCACATACTGTTGACCACATACTGTTGACCACATACTGTTGACGTGTGGACCACATACTGTTGAACACATACTGTTGACCTGTTGACCACAAACTGTTGACCTGTTGACCACATACTGTTCACCACATACTGTTCACCTATTGACAACGTACTGTTGACATGTTGACCACATAGTGTTGACCACAAACTGTTGACCACATACTGTTGACCTGTAGACCACATACTGTTGACCACATGCTGTTGACCACATGCTGTTGACCACATACTGCTGACCACATGCTGTTGACCTGTTGACCACACACAGGTACATCTGGATTGTGGGTTGTAGTAAAGTTGTTGCCTTTCCTCGTGACCTTATTTAAGCTTTTCATTTTTTATTAATTTGTAACAATTTTGGAAAACATAATTCCAGTTTGACATTGTAGACCAGTGACAAAGCATGGCGTCCATTTTGAATTCAGGTGGGAAAAAGTCAAGGGGTGTGAATACTTTCTGAAGGAACTTTATATCTGTTAAAATACTTAAATGTTCTGAATATAGTTATACTGTATACCGTAACCTCTCTATATTTGTGCTTTTCTATATTCTATATTTATTTTTCTCTCTATATATATTAGCGGACCTTGCATTATGTCATTAGTGTGAATTTATCGTTAATATTTCCCTTAATCAAATCAAATGTATTTATAAAGCCCTTCTTACATCAGCCGATGTCACAAAGTGCTGTACAGAAACCCAGCCTAAATCCCCAAACAGCAAGCAATGCAGGTGTAGAAGCATTGCTTCTAAAACTCCCTAGAAAGGCAGGAACCTAAGTAGAAACCTAGAGAGGAACCAGTCTATGAGGGGTGGCCAGTCCTCTTCTGGCTGTGCCGGGTGGAGATTATAAACCTAGAGAGGAACCAGGCTATGTGGGGTGGCCAGTCCTCTTCTGGCTGTGCCGGGTGGAGATTATAACAGAACATGGCCAAGATGTTCAAACGTTCATAGATGACCAGCAGGGTCAAATAATAATAATTACAGTGGTTGTCGAGGGTGCAGCAAGTCAGCACCTCAGGAGTAAATATCAGTTGGCTTTTCATAGCCGATCATTCAGAGTATCTCTACCGCTCCTGCTGTCTCTAGAGTGGAGGCTGAGACAGGAGGGGTCAGGATATCAGTTGGCTTTTCATAGCTGATTGATTTCCTCATTTCATAATCATGCCTATTCAAGTATTTTTATTTTAAATGTTGGTAAAAACCAGGAAGTCCTGAATAACCCAATGAAAATGGTGCCATATATTTAGCGGTTAATTGGTTGAATAAGGTTTGGATAGAGGATATGGCTCTACCATCAGGGACAAACAATTCACAAAACACCACGTAGCTGAGGCCAAACCCGTGGCATGTCAAATCAAATCAAAGTTTATTTGTCACGTGCGCCGAATACAACAATACAACAGGTTTACTTACAGGCTCTAACCAATGGTGCGGAAAAAAAGGTGTGTGTGTGTGTGTGTGTGTGTGTGTGTGTGTGTGTGTGTGTGTGTGTGTGTGTGTGTGTGTGTGGGTAAGTAAAGAAATAAAACAACAGTCAGTGGCACCACACGGCCACACGCCATCACTAATCATTGATTGGGTTGAGGCTCAGGTCAGTTGCCAAGAAGATAATCTCACCTGGTGTAACCTCTCTCTATATATATATACACACACACACAAACACACACACACACACACACACACACACACACACACACACACACACACACACACACACACACACACACACACACACACACACACACACACACACACACACACACACACGCTAATTCAGTAGGAGGTTACCGTGTTACCGTGAGGTGTGCAGTCACACAGGGACACATGACATTCACAGGATAATTGTCATCTCTCTCACTCTCTCACTTTCTAGCTGTATCAATCTGGACTGATCATATTGTATAGAAGGTCATTATAGTGTCTGGCACTGTCTGAATGTTACTCTGTAGCCTTTTACTCCTATCCTACTCCTATATTACTTCTATCCTACTCCTATATTACTTCTATCCTACTCCTATATTACTTCTATCCTACTTCTATTCAACTCCTATATTACTTCTATCCTACTCCTATATTACTTCTATCCTACTTCTATTCAACTCCTATATTACTTCTATCCTACTTCTATCCAACTCCTATATTACTTCTATCCTACTCATATCAATCAAATTCAATCAAATTTATTTCAAATTTATTTTATATAGCCCTTCGTACATCAGCTGATATCTCAAAGTGCTGTACAGAAACCCAGCCTAAAACCCCAAACAGCAAGCAATGCAGGTTAAGAAGCACGGTGGCTAGGAAAAACTCCCTAGAAAGGCCAAAACCTAGGAAGAAACCTAGAGAGGAACCAGGCTATGTGGGGTGGCCAGTCCTCTTCTGGCTGTGCCGGGTGGAGATTATAACAAAACATGGTCAAGATGTTCAAATGTTCATAAATGACCAGCATGGTCGAATAATAATAAGGCAGAATAGTTGAAACTGGAGCAGCAGCACAGTCAGGTGGACTGGGGACAGCAAGGAGTCATCATGTCAGGTATTCCTGGGGCATGGTCCTAGGGCTCAGGTCCTCCGAGAGAGAGAAAGAAAGAGAGAATTAGAGAGAGCATATGTGGGATGGCCAGTCCTCTTCTGGCTGTGCCGGGTGGAGATTATAACAGAACATGGCCAAGATGTTCAAATGTTCATAAATGATCAGCATGGTCGAATAATAATAAGGCAGAACAGTTGAAACTGGAGCAGCAGCACAGCCAGGTGGACTGGGGACAGCAAGGAGTCATCATGTCAGGTAGTCCTGGGGCATGGTCCTAGGGCTCAGGTCCTCCGAGAGAGAGAAAGAGAGAAGGAGAGAATTAGAGAACGCACACTTAGATTCACACAGGACACCGAATAGGACAGGAGAAGTACTCCAGATATAACAAACTGACCCTAGCCCCCCGACACATAAACTACTGCAGCATAAATACTGGAGGCTGAGACAGGAGGGGTCAGGAGATATCCTACTCCTATTAGTCCTATCCTACTCCTACATTACTTCTATCCTACTCCTGTCCTACTCCTATACCACTCCTATATTACTCCTTTGATACTGACATCCTACTCCTATATTACTATAATCCTACTCTTATATGACCCAAATCCTACTCCTACATTACTCCTAAACTACAACTGTATTACTCATATCCTACTCCTATGCTACTCCTATGTTACCCCAATCCTACTCCTATATTGCTCCTATCCAACTCCTTTATTACTCCTATCCTACTCCCATGCTACTCCTATGTTACTCCTATCCTAAACATATTCTACTCCTATATTTCTCCTATCCTGCTCCTATGTTACTCCTATCCTACTCCTATATTACTCCTATCCTACTCCTATATTACTCCCATCCTTCTCCTATATTACTCCCATCCTTCTCCTATATTACTCCTATCCTAGTCCTATATTACTCCTATCCTACTCACATCCTACTCCTATATTACTCCCATCCTTCTCCTATATTACTCCTATCCTAGTCCTATATTACTCCTATCCTACTCCTATATTACTCCCATCCTTCTCCTATATTACTCACATCCTTCTCCTATATTACTCCTATCCTAGTCCTATATTACTCCTATCCTTCTCACATCCTACTCCTATATTACTCCTATCCTACTCCTCTATTATTCCTATATTAGTCCTGTCCTACTCCTATACCAGTCCTATATTACTCCTATGATACTCACATCCTACTCCTATATTACTCCTATTCTACTCCTATATTACTCATATCCTACTAATATATTTCTCCTATCTTACTCCTATATTACTCCTATCCGACGCCTATATTACTTCTATACTACTCCTATATTAGTCATATTAGTCATGTCCTACTCCTATACCACTCCTATATTACTCTTATGATACTCACATCCTACTCTTATATTACCCCAATCCTACTCCTATATAACTCCTATCCAACTCCTTTATTACTCCTATTCTACTCCTATCCTACAACTTTATTACTCATATCCTACTCCTATGCTACTCCTATGTTACTCCTATCCTAAACCTTTCCTAATTGTATATTTCTCTTATCCTGCTCCTATGCTACATCTATTCTACTCCTATATTACTCATATCCTACTCCTAAATTACTCATATTCTACTCATATCCTACTCACATCCTACTCCTATATTACTCCTATCTTTCTCCTATATTACTCCTATATTACTCCTATCCTACTCACATCCTATTCCTATTTTAGTCTTATCCTAGTCCTATCCTAGTCCTATTGTACTTCTATCCTACTCCTATACTACTCCTATACTACTCATATGATACTCACATCCTACTCCTATATTACTCATATTCTACTCCTTTATTATTCCTATTCTACTCCTATCCTACAACTTTATTACTCATATATTTATCCTGTCCTGCTCCTATGCTACACCTATTCTACTCCTATCCTACTCCTCTATTACCCCATCATAGTCTTATCCTAGTCCTATCTTAGTCCTATCCAAGTCCTATCCTACTTCTATACTACTCCTGTATTAGTCCTGTCCTACTCCTATATCACTCCTATTCTACTCCTATTTTACTCATATCCTCCTCCTATATTACTTATATCCTACTCCTATGTTAGTCATATCTTACTCCTATATTAGTCCTATATTAGTCCTATCCTAGTCCTATTGTACTCCTATATTAGTCCTATCCTTCTTCTATACCATTCCTATATTACTCCTATGATACTCACATCCTACTCCTATATTACTCCTATTCTACTCCTATATTACTCATATCCTACTAATATATTTCTCCTATCTTACTCCTATATTACTCCTATCCGACGCCTATATTACTTCTATACTACTCCTATATTAGTCATATTAGTCATGTCCTACTCCTATACCACTCCTATATTACTCTTATGATACTCACATCCTACTCTTATATTACCCCAATCCTACTCCTATATAACTCCTATCCAACTCCTTTATTACTCCTATTCTACTCCTATCCTACAACTTTATTACTCATATCCTACTCCTATGCTACTCCTATGTTACTCCTATCCTAAACCTTTCCTAATTGTATATTTCTCTTATCCTGCTCCTATGCTACATCTATTCTACTCCTATATTACTCATATCCTACTCCTAAATTACTCATATTCTACTCATATCCTACTCACATCCTACTCCTATATTACTCCTATCTTTCTCCTATATTACTCCTATATTACTCCTATCCTACTCACATCCTATTCCTATTTTAGTCTTATCCTAGTCCTATCCAGGTCCTATTGTACTTCTATCCTACTCCTATACTACTCCTATACTACTCATATGATACTCACATCCTACTCCTATATTACTCATATTCTACTCCTTTATTATTCCTATTCTACTCCTATCCTACAACTTTATTACTCATATATTTATCCTGTCCTGCTCCTATGCTACACCTATTCTACTCCTATCCTACTCCTCTATTACCCCATCATAGTCTTATCCTAGTCCTATCTTAGTCCTATCCAAGTCCTATCCTACTTCTATACTACTCCTGTATTAGTCCTGTCCTACTCCTATATCACTCCTATTCTACTCCTATTTTACTCATATCCTCCTCCTATATTACTTATATCCTACTCCTATGTTAGTCATATCTTACTCCTATATTAGTCCTATATTAGTCCTATCCTACTCACATCCTACTCCTATATTACTCCTATCTTTCTCCTATATTACTCCTATATTACTCCTATCCTACTCACATCCTATTCCTATTTTAGTCTTATCCTAGTCCTATCCTAGTCCTATTGTACTTCTATCCTACTCCTATACTACTCCTATACTACTCATATGATACTCACATCCTACTCCTATATTACTCATATTCTACTCCTTTATTATTCCTATTCTACTCCTATCCTACAACTTTATTACTCATATATTTATCCTGTCCTGCTCCTATGCTACACCTATTCTACTCCTATCCTACTCCTCTATTACCCCATCATAGTCTTATCCTAGTCCTATCTTAGTCCTATCCAAGTCCTATCCTACTTCTATACTACTCCTGTATTAGTCCTGTCCTACTCCTATATCACTCCTATTCTACTCCTATTTTACTCATATCCTCCTCCTATATTACTTATATCCTACTCCTATGTTAGTCATATCTTACTCCTATATTAGTCCTATATTAGTCCTATCCTAGTCCTATTGTACTCCTATATTAGTCCTATCCTTCTTCTATACCATTCCTATATTACTCCTATGATACTCACATCCTACTCCTATATTACTCCTATTCTACTCCTATATTACTCATATCCTACTAATATATTTCTCCTATCTTACTCCTATATTACTCCTATCCGACGCCTATATTACTTCTATACTACTCCTATATTAGTCATATTAGTCATGTCCTACTCCTATACCACTCCTATATTACTCTTATGATACTCACATCCTACTCTTATATTACCCCAATCCTACTCCTATATAACTCCTATCCAACTCCTTTATTACTCCTATTCTACTCCTATCCTACAACTTTATTACTCATATCCTACTCCTATGCTACTCCTATGTTACTCCTATCCTAAACCTTTCCTAATTGTATATTTCTCTTATCCTGCTCCTATGCTACATCTATTCTACTCCTATATTACTCATATCCTACTCCTAAATTACTCATATTCTACTCATATCCTACTCACATCCTACTCCTATATTACTCCTATCTTTCTCCTATATTACTCCTATATTACTCCTATCCTACTCACATCCTATTCCTATTTTAGTCTTATCCTAGTCCTATCCTAGTCCTATTGTACTTCTATCCTACTCCTATACTACTCCTATACTACTCATATGATACTCACATCCTACTCCTATATTACTCATATTCTACTCCTTTATTATTCCTATTCTACTCCTATCCTACAACTTTATTACTCATATATTTATCCTGTCCTGCTCCTATGCTACACCTATTCTACTCCTATCCTACTCCTCTATTACCCCATCATAGTCTTATCCTAGTCCTATCTTAGTCCTATCCAAGTCCTATCCTACTTCTATACTACTCCTGTATTAGTCCTGTCCTACTCCTATATCACTCCTATTCTACTCCTATTTTACTCATATCCTCCTCCTATATTACTTATATCCTACTCCTATGTTAGTCATATCTTACTCCTATATTAGTCCTATATTAGTCCTATCCTAGTCCTATTGTACTCCTATATTAGTCCTATCCTTCTTCTATACCATTCCTATATTACTCCTATGATACTCACATCCTACTCCTATATTACTCCTATTGTACTCCCATATTACTCATATCCAACTCCTATATTTCTCATATCTTACTCCTATATTACTCCTATTCTACTCCTATCTTACTCCTATATTACTACTATATTACTTCTATCCTACTCCTATATTACTCCTATCCTACTTCTATATTTCTCCTATATTACTTCTATAATACTCCTATCTTACTCCTATCCTACTCCTAACATATTTCTATATTACTCCTATCCTACTCCTATATTACTAATATCCATCTCCTATATTTCTCCTATATCTTACTCTTATCCTACTCCTATCTTTCTCATTTATTACTCCTATCCTACTCCTATTCTACTTCAGTTTTGCTCATATTCTCCTCCTATATTAATCCTATCCTACTCCTATATTTTTCTTATTTTACTCCTGTATTTCTCATATCCTACACCTATATTACTCCTATCCTACATTACCCATAACCTACTCCTATAGTACTCGTTTCCTACTCCTATATTACTCACATCCTACTCCTTTCTTACTCCTATCCTACTATTCTACTATTCTATTACTCGTATATTACTCATATCTTACTCCTTCCTATATTGCTCCTATGCTACTCCTATATTAGTCTGATTTTACTCATATAGATCCTACATAACTCCTATATTTCTCCTATCCTAATCCTATATTCTCCTATCCTAATCCTATATTTATCCTATCCTAATCCTATATTTCTCCTATTCTAATCCTATATTACTCATATCCTAATCCTATATTTCTCCTATCGTAATCCCATATTTCGCCTATCCTACGCCTATATTTATCCTATTCTACTCCTATCCTAATCCCATATCTCTCTTAGCCTACTCCTATGCTACTCCTATATCAGTCTGATTTTACTCATATAGATCCTACATAACTCCTATATTTCTCCTATCCTAATCCTATATTTCTCCTATTCTAATCCTATATTACTCCTATCTTAATCCTATATTATTCCTATCCTAATCCCATATTTCTCCTATCCTACTCCTATCCTAATCCCATATTTCTCCTATCCTACGCCTATATTTCTCCTATTCTAATCCTATCCTAATCCCATATATCTCCTAGCCTACTCCTATCCTACTCCTATATTACTCCTATCTTAATCCTATATTACTCCTATCCTAATCCCATATTTCTCCCATCCTACTCCTATCCTACTGCTATATTACTCCTATCCTACTCCCATTGTTCTCCTATCCTACTCCTATATTTCTCCTATCCTACTCCTATCCTAATCCTATATTACTCCTATCCTAATCCCATATTACTCCTTCCTAATCCCATATTTCTCCTATTCTACTCCTATCCTACTCCTATATTTCTCCTATCCTACTCCCATATTACTCCTATCCTACTCCCATATTACTCCTATCCTACTCCTATATTTCTCCTATCGTACTCCTATATTACTCCCATCCTACTCTTATATTTCTCCTATCCTACTCCTATCCTACTCCTATATTTATCCTATCCTACTCCTATCCTACTCCTACTCTACTCCTATATTACTCCTATCCTAATCCTATATTTCTCTTATCCTACTCCTTTATTTCTCCTATCCTACTCCTATATTACTCCAATCCTACTCCTATATTTCTCCTATCCTACTCCTATCCTACTCCCATATTACTCCTATCCTACTCCTATATTTCTCTTATCCTACTCCTATATTTCTCCTATCCTACTCCTATATTACTCCAATCCTACTCCTATATTTCTCCTATCCTACTCCTATCCTACTCCCATATTACTCCTATCCTACTCCTATATTTCTCCTATCCTACTCCTATATTACTCCTATCCTACTCCTATATTTCTCCTATCCTACTCCTATATTTCTCCTATTCTACTCCTATCCTACTCCTTTCCTACTCCTAAATTTCTCCTATCCTACTCCTATCCTACTCCTATATCAGTCTGATTTTACTCGTATAGCTCCTCTTTTATTCCCATCATTTTCCTTTAAAAAACAAATATGTATATATATATATATATATATATATATATATATATATATATATATATATATATATATATATATATATATATCTATGTATATGTTCCTGTATTATTTTCCCCATAACTCTACCAGCCCTCCCCTAATGGGAGTAAACTAATTACATATACTCTGTTATTTTCCCCATAACTCTACCAGCCCTCCCCTAATGAGAGTAAACTAATTACATATACTCTGTTATTTTCCCCATACCTCTACCAGCCCTCCCCTAATGGGAGTAAACTAATGGACAACAACATTTAGGCTTCTACTTCCAGTTTATACCTGCTAAATACATTTTACAGTATATTTTACCTAAGTTGTTGGTTTTAGTCCCACCCTTCAGCTCCATTCAACCCCTCCCATCCCTGAAGACAGTTTAGATTTCTAAAGTCAGCAAAAAAAATATGCGTTTTTTTCAGGACCCTGTCTTTCAAAGATAATTTGTAAAAATCCAAATAACTTCACAGATCTTCATTGTAAAGGGTTTGAACACTGTTTCCCATGTTTGTTCAATGAACCATAAACAATTAATGAATGTGCACCTGTGGAACGGTTGTTAAGACACTAACAGTTTACAGACGGTAGGCAATTAAGGTCACA
This sequence comes from Oncorhynchus mykiss, assembly GCF_013265735.2. Taxonomy (NCBI): domain Eukaryota; kingdom Metazoa; phylum Chordata; class Actinopteri; order Salmoniformes; family Salmonidae; genus Oncorhynchus; species Oncorhynchus mykiss. The sequence continues at coordinate 45,203,892 of NC_048568.1, read as the reverse complement.
GTTATGAAAACTTAGGACACTAAAGAGGCCTTTCTACTGACTGAAAAACATCAAAAGAATGATGCCCAGGGTCCCTGCTCATCTGTGTGAACGAGCCTTAGGCATGCTGCAAGGAGGCATGAGGACTGCAGATGTGGCCAGGGCAATAAATTGCAATGTCCGTACTGTGAGACGCATAAGACAGTGCTACAGGGAGACAGGACGGACAGCTGATCATCCTCGCAGTGGCAGACCAAGTGTAACAACACCTGCACAGGATCGGTACATCCGAACATCACACCTGCGGGACAGGTACAGGATGGCAACATCAACTGCCCGAGTTACACCAGGAAGGCACAATCCCTCCATCAGTGGTCAGACTGTTTGCAATAGGCTGTTAGCCTGTTGTAAGGCAGGTCTTCACCAGACATCACCAGCAACAATGTCGCCTATTGGCACAAACCCACCGTTGCTAGACCAGACAGGACTGGCAAAAAGTGCTCTTCACTGACGAGTCGCTGTTTTGTCTCACCAGAGGTGATGGTCGCATTTGCGTTTATCGTTGAAGGACTGAGTGTTACACCGAGGCCTGTACTCTGGAGCGGGATCGATTTGGAGGTGAAGGGTCTGTCATTGCAGGCAATCTCATGTGGTACCCTTCCTGCAGGCTCATCCTGACATGACCCTCCAGCATGACAATGCCACCAGTCGTACTGCTCGTTCTTTGCGTGATTTCCTGCAAGACAGGAATGTCAGTGTTCTGCCATGGTCAGTGAAGAACCCGGATCTCAATCCCATTGAGCACGTCTGGGACCTGTTAGATTGGAGGGTGAGGGCTAGGGCCCCCCAGAAATGTTTGGGAGCTTGCCGGTGCCTTGGTGGAAGAGTGAGGTAACATCTCACAGCAAGAACTGGCAAATCTGGTGTGGTCAATGAGGAGGAGATGCACTGCAGTACTTAATGCAGCTGGTGGCCACACCAGATACTGACTGTTACTTTTGATTTTGACCCCCCCACCTTTGTTCAGGGACACATTATTCCATTTCTGTTAGTCACGTGGCTGTGGAACTTGTTCAGTTTATGTCTCAGTTGTTGAATCTTGTTATGTTCATACAAACATTTACACATGTTAAGGTTGCTGAAAATAAACACATTTGACAGTGGGAGGACATTTATTTTTTTTTGCTGAGTTTATGTGCCATATATATTTTTTCAACTGTGCTGTGATGTTTCTGAACCTTTTTATTCTCATAGTTTCTACAGATCTCTCCGTTAAATTAAAGATAAACGTGTTTGCTAAGAGTATTATTATATTATTGATCGATTGACTATGACTTTTCAGATTACCCAGCAGTGCTATTTGCAGAGTTAACTCCAAGTAAATTTTGCAGTTCTGTAGCCATTTCTGGACATGTGACCAAAAACCAAGCTACACATGGAAAGTACCAAAACAACACATGATCCTGTCTCTCCACATCCAAATCTGCAGAGCTGGGCTGTATCCCCACTATATCAAACATTCTATTGGTTGCAACAATGTTGTATAATAATGTTTTTTTTAAGTGTTTTGATTCTGGCGTCGTTTGGCGTGTCAGTTTATGAACAGTTTATAAATATGTGCCATGGAATCGGTACATCGAAAATCTCTTCCCAACTAGGGTACCATGCCTCACTGTTGAATCAAGATGGTGGTGAATTAAGTAGTGAATGCAGGTGATTGTCCTCCTCTGACTCAGTGTGTCTGATGATGTTCCCAAAGGAAAGAGCTTCACGCTGACCATCACAGTGTTCACCAACCCTCCTCAAGTAGCAACATACCATCGAGCCATTAAAGTCACCGTGGACGGACCCCGCGAGCCTCGGAGTGAGTACACACACACACACACACACACACACACACAGCACGTCAAGTGTTGTTGGACTGAATGATAACAGCTAGTAAAACCAGTCAAACCCAACAGAGCTTTTCTTTATAGGAAACAGGTCTGATTATCTAAAGAGCCAATCAAAAGGTCTGATTATCTAAAGAGCCAATCAACAATTCTGATCATCTAAAGAGCCAATCAACAGGTCTGATTATCTAAAGAGCCAATCAAAAGGTCTGATTATCTAAAGAGCCAATCAACAATGCTGATCATCTAAAGAGCCAATCAACAGGTCTGATCATCTAAAGAGCCAATCAACAGGTCTGATTATCTAAAGAGCCAATCAACAGGTCTGATCATCTAAAGAGCCAATCAACAGGTCTGATTATCTAAAGAGCCAATCAACAGGTCTGATTATCTAAAGAGCCAATCAACAGGTCTGATTATCTAAAGAGCCAATCAACAGGTCTGATCATCTAAAGAGCCAAGTAATAGGGCTGATTGTTTATTTTATTTAACTAGGCAAGTCAGTTAAGAACAAATTCTTATTTACAATGGCAGCCTGTCCCAGCCAAACCCGGACGATGCCTAGCCAATTATGGGACTCCCATTCACGGCCGGTTGTGATACAGCCTGGAATCAAACCAGGGTCTGTGGTGACGCCTCTAGCACTGAGATGCAGTGCCTTAGACCGTTGTGCCACTCAGGAGCCCTTATCTGAAGACCCAATCAACAGGTCTGATTATCTAAAGAACCAATCAACAGGTCTGATTATCTAAAGAGCCAATCAACAGGTCTGATTATCTAAAGAGCCAATCAACAGGTCTGATTATCGAAAGGGTCAATCAACAGGTCTGATTATCTAAAGAGCCAATCAACAGGTCTGATTATCTAAAGAGCCAATCAACAGGTTTTTAATTAACCCGTGCTCTGAGAAACCATGTTTCTTCCTACGTAATGGTAAGAGAGGCTGGGCTTTAGGGGTAGATGGTGTGTGTGTGTGTGTGTGTGTGTGTGTGTGTGTGGGGGGGGGGGGGGGGGGGTAGCAGAGTGCTAGCCTCAGCTCTATTTAATGGCGCTTATAAAAACAACTGAAGAGTATATATTTTTTTTACTATTTCCATCTAGTGCCAACTGGTCTGGCAGGCAGCTGTTCTCTCCGCCCTCGCTTTCCTCTCCTCCCTCCCTATTCATAAAAACATTATTCTCGACTCTGGCGTCTCAATGAACACTATCAAATCACAAACAACTTCCCTCTCTCCCCCTCTTCATCTCTCTGTTACCCAGGCCTATAAACACATAGGGCACAAGGAGACAGAGAGAACGAGAGAGAGAGAGAGATACTTTGACAGTATAAGTAATTTAACTTGCTATGTTAATAAAGTCTTCAGCAGTAAATGTAATTGGAGAGAGAGAGAGAGAGAGAGAGAGAGAGAGAGAGAGAGAGAGAGACAGACAGACAGACAGACAGACAGAGAGGGGGGGAGGGGATCTGAGCACCCGGCCACCCTACTGGGATCTGAAGTCAAATGTCTACTGTTTGCTGATGATCTGATGATCTTCTGTCACCAACCAAGGAGGGCCTACAGCAGCACCTAGATCTTCTGCACAGATTCTGCCAGACCTGGGCACTGACAGTAAATCTCAGTAAGACAAAAATAATGGTGTTCCAAAAAAAGGTCCAGTCGCCAGGACCACAAATACAAATTCCATCTAGACACCGTTGCCCTAGAGCACACAAAAAAACTATACATACCTCGGCATAAACATCAGCGCCACAGGTAACTTCCACAAAGCTGTGAACGATCTGAGAGACAGGGCAAGAAAGGCCTTCTATGCCATCAAAAGGAACATAAACTTCAACATACCAATTAGGATCTGGCTAAAAATACTTGAATCAGTTATAGAACCCATTGCTCTTCATGGTTGTGAGGTCACAAAATGGGACAAACACCAAATTCAGACTATGCTTACAGAATTCTGCAAAAAATATGCACAACATAAAACACCAAATAATGCATGCAGAGCAGAATTAGGCCGATACCCACTAATTATCAAAATCCAGATAAGAGAAGTTAAATTCTACAACCACCTAAAAGGAAGCGATTCCCAAACCTTCCATAACAAAGCCATCACCTGCAGAGAGATGAACCTGGAGAAGAGTCCCCTAAGCAAGCTGGTCCTGGGGCTCTGTTCACAAACACAAACAGACCCCACAGAGCCCCAGGACAGAAACACAATTCGACCCAACCAAATCATGAGAAAACAAAAATATAGAAACTTGACACATTGGAAAGAATTAACAAAATACCTGACCGCCGTGACTGACCCAAAATTAAGGAAAGCTTTGACTATGTACAGACTCAGTGAGCATAGCCTTGATAGATAGAAAGGTCGCCGTAGGCAGACCTGGCTCTCAAGAGAAGACAGGCTATGTGCTCAATGCCCACAAAATGAGGTGGAAACTGAGCTGCACTTCCTAACCTCCTGCCAAATGTATGACCATATTAGAGACACATATTTCCCTCAGATTACACAGACACATAAAGAATTCGAAAAACAATTACACTTTTGATAAACTCCCGTATCTACTGGGTGAAATACCACAGTGTTCCATCACAGCAGCAAGATTTGTGACCTGTTGCCACGAGAAAAGGGCAACCAGTGAAGAACAAACACCATTGTAAATACAACCCATATTTATGTTTATTTATTTTCCCTTTTGTACTTTAACTATTTTCACATTGTTACAACACTGTATATAGACATAATATGACATTTGAAATGTCTCTATTCCATAGGAACTTATGTGAGTGTAATGTTTACTGTTCATTTTATATTGTTTATTTCACTTTAGTTTATTCTCTATTTCACTTGCTGTGGCAATGTTAACATATGCTTCCTTGCCATTAAAGAGAGAGAGAGAGAGAGAGAGAGAGAGAGAGAGAGAGAGACAGAGAGAGAGAGAAAGGCAGAGAGAGAGAGAGAGGCAGAGAGAGAGACAGAGAGAGAGACAGAGACAGAGAGAGAGACTTTATTCATTCATTATTCTTTTGGAACTTCTTTGAGTTTAGTGTTTAACGTAAATGTTTATTGTTTATTTCACTTTAGTTTATTCTCTACTTCAATTGCTTTGTGCTTTGGCAATGTTAACATATGTTTCCCATGCCATTAAAGCCCTTGAATTGAATTAAGAAAGAAAGAGAGAGAGAGAGACATATACAGACACACAATAACATGTAGAGAGATACAGTAAGTAAACACACATCAACTTAGAGACATGCTCTCTCTCACACACACACACACACACACGCACACACACACACAGACACACACACACACACACACACACGCACACACGCACGCAGGCACGCACACACACACACGCGCACACACACACACACAACAAACACAGACATGCAGATTACACACATACATATATTAGCTAGAGGATAACTGGCTGTATGGTACTGTGATATTAGCTAGAGGCTAACTGGCTGTATGATACAGTGATATTAGCTAGAGTCTAACTGGCTGTATGATACAGTGATATTAGCTAGAGTCTAACTGGCTGTATGATACTGTGATATTAGCTAGAGGCTAATTGGTTGTATGATACAGTGATATTAGCTAGAGGCTAACTGGTTGTATAATACTGTGATATTAGATAGAGGCTAACTGGTTGTATGATACTGTGATATTAGAGGCTAACTGGCTGTATGATACTGTGATATTAGCTAGAGGCTAACTGGCTGTATGATACTGTGATATTAGCTAGAGGCTAACTGGCTGTATGATACAGTGATATTAGCTAGAGGCTAACTGATTGTATGATACTGTGATATTAGCTAGAGGCTAACTGGCTGTATGATACTATGATATTAGCTAGAGGCTAACTGATTGTATGATACTGTGATATTAGCTAGAGGCTAACTGGTTGTATAATACTGTGATATTAGATAGAGGCTAACTGGTTGTATGATACTGTGATATTAGAGGCTAACTGGCTGTATGATACTGTGATATTAGCTAGAGGCTATTTGGTTATATGATACAGTGATATTAGCTAGAGGCTAACTGGTTGTATGATACAGTGATATTAGCTAGAGGCTAACTGGCTGTATGATACTGTGATATTAGCTATAGGCTAACTGGTTGTATGATACAGTGATATTAGCTAGAGGCTAACTGGTTATATGATACTGTGATATTAGAAGCTAACTGGTTGTATGATACTGTGATATTAGAGGCTAACTGGCTGTATGATACTGTGATATTAGCTAGAGGCTAACTGGCTGTATGATACTGTGATATTAGATAGAGGCTAACTGGCTGTATGATACTGTTATATTAGATAGAGGCTAACTGGTTGTATGATACTGTGATATTAGAGGCTAACTGGCTGTATGATACTGTGATATTAGCTAGAGGCTAACGGTTTGTATGATACAGTGATATTAGCTAGAGGCTAACTGGTTGTATGATACAGTGATATTAGCTAGAGGCTAACTGGTTGTATGATACAGTGATATTAGCTAGAGGCTAACTGGTTATATGATACTGTGATATTAGCTAGAGGCTAACTGGTTGTATGATACAGTGATATTAGCTAGAGGCTAACTGGTTATATGATACTGTGATATTAGCTAGAGGCTAACTGGTTGTATGATACTGTGATATTAGCTAGAGACTAACTGGTTATATGATACTGTGATATTAGCTAGAGACTAACTGGTTATATGATACTGTGATATTAGCTAGAGGCTAACTAGCTGTATGATACAGTAATATTAGCTAGAGGCTAACTGGTTGTGTGTGTCTTTCTCTGTGCCCACTGTAATGAGTTGACTGCTCTGGGTTACCCTGTGGTTGGCCACTGCACCACAAGCCGTGTGTGTGTTATTGCTGTTTGTAGGGCTGACTGAGGGGTGTTAATAGATGTTATCAGGGAAGTTATGCACCCCGATAATCTGAGAGGGCAGAGAGTACGTCTGGGGGGGGGGTCTAAGCACTCCGTCCGAAAATTTGAGAATTTACAATTTTTCGAGCACCTGAAACAGCATTTTCCTGCAATTTAGAGCCATATTCCTAATTCTATGTAAAAGAAAATATATATATACGTATATTTTTCTGAAAATCTAAGCCTACCTCTTCAGCTGTTTGTATCCTCCTGACTGGAGATTGTTTTTTCAAATAAACAAAATATTAATCTCTGCTGGAATCTGAGGAGAAGATAGAAAGGAATGTGAATCTTATTCCGTGCATTTCTGTTATTGATTTTCTAAAGTCTACCATCCTTGGCAGCAGGCATTCCACCTCAGATAGACAGGCTAGCTACTCTAACTTGACTGATGGCAGCAGGCATTCCACCTCAGATAGACAGGCTAGCTACTCTAACTTGACTGATGGCAGCAGGCATTCCACCTCAGATAGACAGGCTAGCTACTCTAACTTGACTGATGGCAGCAGGCATTCCACCTCAGATAGACAGGCTAGCTACTCTAACTTGACTGATGGCAGCAGGCATTCCACCTCCGATAGACAGGCTAGCTACTCTAACTTGACTGATGGCAGCAGGCATTCCACCTCAGATAGACAGGCTAGCTACTCTAACTTGACTGATGGCAGCTGGTTATGAGGTTTGGAGATTGGGAACCTGTCTGCACTAACTAAAGCAATCTGCATCAAACTGCTAGGTGGCTTGTCGTGTTACAGAGAAACAACAACAACAAACGTGCCCCCTGTGCCCCCTGTGCCCCCTGTGCCTCCTGTGCCCCCTGTGCCCCCTGTGCCTCCTGTGCCCCCTGTGCCCCCTGTGCCTCCTGTGCCCCTGTGCCTCCTGTGCCTCCTGTGCCTCCTGTGCCCCCTGTGCCTCCTGTGCCCCCTCTGGTTGTCATTACATGTAGCTAATAGAGAGGGAGTGGTCTGACTGAACACATTGTGGTGGAGGTAGATGAGGACTTGGTGGGGTGGTTTGGTCTCTTCCTGCTTTTGGTTCTAGTCTGGGTCTGGTTTGAGTGTGGGTCTGGTGTTCGGGTCAGGGTCTGGTGTTCGGGTCAGAGTCTGGTGTTCGGGTCAGGGTCTGGTGTTCGGGTCAGGGTCTGGGGTTTTGCTTTAGTTTTGATTCTGGTGTTAACAAGTCTGGTGTTGGAGGTAGAGAGAGATGACAAGAGAAGAGAGAAAGAGTGAGACAGAGAGAGAGAACCCACGCCAAGAATCTGAAGTCAAATGTCTACTGTTTACTGATGATCTGGTGCTTCTGTCCCCAACCAATGAGGGCCTACAGCAGCACCTAGATCTTCTGCACAGATTCTGTCAGACCTGGGCCCTGACAGTAAATCTTTGGTGTTCCAAAAAAAGGTCCAGTCGCCAGGACAACAAATGCAAATTCCATCTAGACACCGTTGCCCTAGAGCACACAAAAAAACTATACATACCTCGGCATAAACATCAGCGCCACAGGTAACTTCCACAAAACTCTGAATGATCTGAGAGAGAAGGCAAGAAGGGCCTTCTATGCCATCAAAATAAACATAAAATCTGACATCCCAATTAGGATCTGGCTAAAAAATACTTGAATCAGTTATAGAACCCATTGCCCTTTATGGTTGTGAGGTCTGGGGTCCGCTCACCAACCAAGAATTCACAAAATGGGCCAAACACCAAATTGAAACTCTGCATGGTGAATTCTGCTAAATATTCTCTGTGTACAACGTAAAACACCAAATAATGCAGAGCTTAATTAGACCGATACCCGCTAATGATCAAAATCCAGAAAAGAGCCGTTAAATTCTACAACCACCTAAAAAGGAAGTGATTCTCAAACCTTCCATAACAAAGTCATCACCTACAGAGAGATGAACCTGGAGAAGAGTCCCCTAAGCAAGCTGGTCCTGGGGCTCAGTTCACAAACACAAACACACCCTACAGAGCCCCAGGACAACAACACAATTAAACCCAACCAAATCATGAGAAAACAAAAAGATAATTACTTGACACATTGGAAAGAATTAACAAAAATACAGAGCAAACTAGAATGCTATTTGTCCCTAAACAGAGAGTACACAGCGGCAGAATACCTGACCACTGTGACTGACCCAAACTTAAGGAAAGCTTTGACTATGTACAGACTCAGTGAGCATAGCCTTGATATTGAGAAAGGCCGCCGTAGGCAGGCATGGCTCTCAAGAGAAGACAGGCTATGTGCACACTGCCCACAAAATGAGGTGGAAACTGAGCTGCACTTCCTAACCTCCTGCCAAATGCATGACCATTTTAGAGAGACATATTTCCCTCAGATTACACAGGTCCACAAAGAATTCGAAAACAATTACACTTTTGATAAACTCCCATATCTACTGGGTGAAATTCCACAGTGTTCCATCACAGCAGCAAGATTTGTGACCTGTTGGCACAAGAAAAGGGCAACCAGTGAAGAACAAACACCATTGTAAATACAACCCATATTTATGTTGATTTATTTTCCCTTTTGTGCTTTAACTATTTGGACATCATTACAACACTGTATAAAGACATAATATGACATTTGACATGTTATTTTAAAACGTATATTATATACTGTTCACTTCTTATTGTTTATTTAACTTGCTTTGGCAATGTAAACATCTGTTTCCCATGCCAATACAGCCCTTTGAATTGAATTGAGAGAGAGATAGATAGTGAGTGAGTGAGTGAGTGAGTGAGTGAGTGAGTGAGGGAATATTGTGACATCAGAGATTGAGGGGTTGGAGAATCTCAGAGAATACTGAGGGGGTGAGGGACCAGGTATTGACTGGTCTGAGGGGGTGAGGGACCAGGTATTGACTGGTTTGAGGGGGTGAGGGACCAGGTATTGAGGGGGTGAGGGACCAGGTAGCCAGTCTGCTATGGTGCGTATCCTCCCTGACCTGGCTTCCTCGGTGCCTGGGCCACACACATGCTGGCAGTTCTCCCCCCCCCCCCCTCCCCCCACACACACACCCCTCCACCTCAGACCCCCATAGTAGACAGTCACCCACTCAGCTCTCTGCCTCTCCTCCTCCCTCTCCTACCCCACTCTCTGCCTCTCCTCTCCTCCTCCCTCTCCTACCCCACTCTCTGTCTCTCTTCCTCCCTCTCATACCCCACTCTCTGCCTCTCCTCTCCTCCTCCCTCTCCTACCCCACTCTCTGCCTCTCCTCCTCCCTCTCCTACCCCACTCTCTGCCTCTCCTCCTCCCTCTCCTACCCCACTCTCTGCCTCTCCTCCTCCCTCTCCTACCCCACTCTCTCCTCTCCTCCTCCCTCTCCCCCTCCCCCTCCCCTCTCAATGCTCAGTCTCTCCTCTCCTCCTCCCTCTCCTCTCTCCATATTCAGTCTCTCCTCTCCTCCTCCCTCTCCCCCCCTCTCCATGCTCAGTCTCTCCTCTCCTCCTCCCTCCCCCCCCTCTCCATGCTCAGTCTCTCCTCTCCTCCTCCCCCTGCCCTCTCAATGCTCAGTCTCTCCTCTCCTCCTCCCTCTCCCCCCTCTCTCCATGCTCAGTCTCTCCTCTCCTCCTCCCTCTCCCCCCCTCTCCATGCTCAGTCTCTCCTCTCCTCCTCCCTCTCCCCCCCTCTCCATGCTCAGTCTCTCCTCTCCTCCTCCCCCTGCCCTCTCCATGCTCAGTCTCTCCTCTCCTCCTCCCTCTCCCCCCTCTCTCCATGCTCAGTCTCTCCTCTCCTCCTCCCTCTCCCCCCCCTCTCCATGCTCAGTATCTCCTCTCCTCCTCCCTCTCCCCCCCTCTCCATGCTTAGTCTCTCCTCTCCTCCTCCCTCTCCTCTCTCCATGCTTAGTCTCTCCTCTCCTCCTCCCTCTCCCCCCATCTCCATGCTCAGTCTCTCCTCTCCTCCTCCCTCTCCCCTCTCCATGCTCAGTCTCTCCTCTCCTCTCCTCCTCCCTCTCCCCTCTCCATGCTCAGTCTCTCCTCTCCTCCTCCCTCTCCCCCCCTCTCCATGCTCAGTCTCTCCTCTCCTCCTCCCTCTCCCCCCCTCTCCATGCTCAGTCTCTCCTCTCCTCCTCCACTTTCTGCAAGTCACCCCCACAGAGGCATGTGAGATTCTTCATTGTTCTTGACTCCTGACAGTAACAACATGTCCGCTGTCAGAGCTCCATATATAATGTATATAAACACCAATGAGAGACGCCTCATTCATTGATTCACAGCTTTTACTGACGGTTTTTACTGGCTGTTCCACTATGCCTACCAGACTGACTGGCTGACTGTCTAATTCATGTGACTGGCTGATTCATCTGACTGTCTGTCTGACTGTCGGATTCATCTCTCCATGTCTGACTCATCTGACTGCCTGTCTGACTGTCTGATTCATCTGACTGCCTGTCTGACTCATCTGACTGCCTGTCTGACTGTCTGATTCATCTGACTCCCTGGCTGACTCATCTGACTGCCTGTCTGACTGTCTGATTCATCTGACTCCCTGTCTGTCTCATCTGACTGCCTGTCTGACTGTCTGATTCATCTCTCCCTGTCTGACTCATCTGACTGCCTATCTGACTGTCTGATTCATCTGACTGCCTGTCTGACTGTCTGATTCATCTGACTGCCTGTCTGTCTGATTCATCTGACTGCCTGTCTGACTCATCTGACTGCCTGTCTGACTGTCTGATTCATCTGACTGACTGTCCGATTCATCTGACTTCCTGTCTGACTGTCTGACGAATCTGACTGCCTGTCTGACTGTCTGATTCATCTGACTCCCTGTCTGATTCATCTGACTGCCTGTCTGACTTTCTGATTCATCTGACTGCCTGTCTGACTGTCTGATTCATCTGACTGCCTGTCTGACTGTCTGACTCATCTGACTGCCTGTCTGACATTCTGATTCATCTGACTGCCTGTCTGACTGTCTGACTCATCTGACTGCCTGTCTGACTGACTGTCTGATTCATCTGACTGCCTGTCTGACTGTCTGATTCATCTGACTGCCTGTCTGACTGTCTGATTCATCTGACTGCCTGTCTGACTCATATGACTGCCTGTCTGACTGTCTGATTCATCTTACTGCCTGTCTGACTGTCTGATTCATCGGACTGCCTGTCTGACTCATCTGACTGCCTGTCTGACTGTCTGATTCATCTGACTGCCTGTCTGACTCTCTTATTCATCTGATTGTCACATGAATCAGCCAGTCACATGAATCAGCCAGTCACATGAATCAGCCAGTCACACAACCAGTCAGCCATGTGATGTTTCCAACAGCTCTTAAATCACAGATCTGAATCCTCCAGGCAGGTTGGACACACCTGTCTCTGTTCACCACCAACAGTTGATTTATCTGTGCCATATACAGTATTACAGTAGCTGTGCTGTGATGTCTTCCATGAATTGTGAACCTTTTTAATCGCAAATGAGAAAAATAGATAGATTGTATGTGAAGGATTAATATATTTGCCAGGAGTATTAAATTGTTGATTGATTGATTGATTGTGCTTTCTTCCATTCACTAAGACTCCATGAAATTCCATTCTAATGTAATTTACCCCAGACTCCATGAAATCCTGTAATTTACCCCAGACTCCATGAAATCCTGTAATTTACCCCAGACTCCATGAAATCCTGTAATTTACCCCAGACTCCATGAAATCCTGTAATTTACCCCAGACTCCATGACATCCCATTCTAATGTAATTTACCCCAGACTCCATGAAATCCTGTAATTTACCCCAGACTCCATGACATCCCATTCTAATGTAATTTACCCCAGACTCCATGAAATCCTGTAATTTACTCCAGACTCCATGAAATCCTGTAATTTACCACAGACTCCATGAACTCCTGTAATTTACCCCAGACTCCATGAAATCCTGTAATTTACTCCAGACTCCATGAAATCCCATTCTAATGTAATTTACGCCAGACTCCATGAAATCCTGTAATTTACCCCAGACTCCATGAAATCCTGTAATTTACCCCAGACTCCATGAAATCCTGTAATTTACCCCAGACTCCATGAAATCCTGTAATTTACCCCAGACTCCATGAAATCCTGTAATTTACTCCAGACTCCATGAAATCCCATTCTAATGTAATTTACTCCAGACTCCATGAAATCCCATTCTAATGTAATTTACCCCAGACTCTATGAAATCCCATTCTAATGTAATTTACCCCAGACTCCATGAAATCCTGTAATTTACTCCAGACTCCATGAAATCCTCTAATTTACTCCAGACTCCATGAAATCCCATTCTAATGTAATTTACCCCAGACTCCATGAAATCCTGTAATTTACTCCAGACTCCATGAAATCCCATTCTAATGTAATTTACCCCAGACTCCATGAAATCCTGTAATTTACTCCAGACTCCATGAAATCCTGTAATTTACTCCAGACTCCATGAAATCCCATTCTAATGTAATTTACCCCAGACTCTATGAAATCCCATTCTAATGTAATTTACCCCAGACTCCATGAAATCCTGTAATTTACCCCAGACTCCATGAAATCCTGTAATTTACTCCAGACTCCATGAAATCCCATTCTAATGTAATTTACCCCAGACTCTATGAAATCCCATTCTAATGTAATTTACCCCAGACTCCATGAAATCCTGTAATTTACTCCAGACTCCATGAAATCCCATTCTAATGTAATTTACCCCAGACTCCATGAAATCCTGTAATTTACTCCAGACTCTATGAAATCCCATTCTAATGTAATTTACCCCAGACTCCATGAAATCCCATTCTGACTAAAACAAGTTTTAATGCCTTTAATATATAAAATTAAAGACTTATTATTATATTATCAGAACGCCTAACACACACACACACACACACACACACACACACACACACACACACACACCCGTGGCTCAAATTGGGGAGAGGAGATGATGAATGAACGATGAAGTTGATCAAGACTGATGTGTGAATAATGTGACAAAAGTGATTTAATACCCAGAACAGCTATTCAACTCTATATTATATTAGCTATTCAACTATATATTATATTAGCTATTCAACTATTCAACTATATATTATATTAACTATTCAACTCTATATTATATTAGCTATTCAACTATATATTATATTAGCTATTCAACTATATATTATATTAGCTATTCAACTATATATTATATTAACTATTCAACTATTCAACTCTATATTATATTAGCTATTCAACTATTCAACTATATATTATATTAACTATTCAACTATTCAACTCTATATTATATTAGCTATTCAACTATTCAACTATATATTATATTAACTATTCAACTATTCAACTCTATATTATATTAGCTATTCGACTATTCAACTCTATATTATATTAGCTATTCAACTATATATTATATTAGCTATTCAACTCTATATTATATTAGCTATTCAACTATATATTATATTAGCTATTCAACTATTCAACTATATATTATATTAGCTATTCAACTATTCAACTCTATATTATATTAGCTATTCAACTATTCAACTCTATATTATATTAGCTATTCAACTATTCAACTATATATTATATTAGCTATTCAACTATTCAACTATATATTATATTAGCTATTCAACTATTCAACTCTATATTATATTAGCTATTCAACTATATATTATATTAGCTATTCAACTATTCAACTATATATTATATTAACTATTCGACTATTCAACTCTATATTATATTAACTATTCAACTATTCAACTCTATATTATATTAGCTATTCAACTATATATTATATTAGCTATTCAACTATATATTATATTAGCTATTCAACTCTATATTATATTAACTATTCAACTATATATTATATTAGCTATTCAACTATATATTATATTAGCTATTCAACTCTATATTATATTAGCTATTCAACTATATATTATATTAGCTATTCAACTATATATTATATTAGCTATTCGACTATTCAACTCTATATTATATTAGCTATTCAACTCTATATTATATTAGCTATTCAACTCTATATTATATTAGCTATTCAACTATTCAACTCTATATTATATTAGCTATTCAACTATTCAACTCTATATTATATTAGCTATTCAACTCTATATTATATTAGCTATTCAACTCTATATTATATTAACTATTCAACTATATATTATATTAGCTATTCAACTATATATTATATTAGCTATTCAACTATATATTATATTAGCTATTCGACTATTCAACTCTATATTATATTAGCTATTCAACTCTATATTATATTAGCTATTCAACTATTCAACTCTATATTATATTAGCTATTCAACTATTCAACTCTATATTATATTAGCTATTCAACTCTATATTATATTAACTATTCAACTCTATATTATATTAACTATTCAACTCTATATTATATTAGCTATTCGACTATTCAACTCTATATTATATTAGCTATTCAACTATATATTATATTAGCTATTCAACTCTATATTATATTAGCTATTCAACTATATATTATATTAGCTATTCAACTATTCAACTATATATTATATTAGCTATTCAACTATATATTATATTAACTATTCAACTATATATTATATTAACTATTCAACTATATATTATATTAACTATTCAACTATTCAACTCTATATTATATTAGCTATTCAACTATATATTATATTAACTATTCAACTATATATTATATTAACTATTCAACTATTCAACTATTCAACTCTATATTATATTAGCTATTCAACTATTCAACTCTATATTATATTAGCTATTCAACTATATATTATATTAGCTATTCGACTATTCAACTCTATATTATATTAGCTATTCAACTATTCAACTCTATATTATATTAGCTATTCAACTATTCAACTCTATATTATATTAGCTATTCAACTCTATATTATATTAACTATTCAACTATATATTATATTAGCTATTCAACTATATATTATATTAGCTATTCAACTATATATTATATTAGCTATTCGACTATTCAACTCTATATTATATTAGCTATTCAACTCTATATTATATTAGCTATTCAACTATTCAACTCTATATTATATTAGCTATTCAACTATTCAACTCTATATTATATTAGCTATTCAACTCTATATTATATTAACTATTCAACTCTATATTATATTAACTATTCAACTCTATATTATATTAGCTATTCGACTATTCAACTCTATATTATATTAGCTATTCAACTATATATTATATTAGCTATTCAACTCTATATTATATTAGCTATTCAACTATATATTATATTAGCTATTCAACTATTCAACTATATATTATATTAGCTATTCAACTCTATATTATATTAGCTATTCAACTATATATTATATTAGCTATTCAACTATATATTATATTAACTATTCAACTATATATTATATTAACTATTCAACTATATATTATATTAGCTATTCAACTATATATTATATTAGCTATTCAACTCTATATTATATTAACTATTCAACTATATATTATATTAACTATTCAACTATATATTATATTAACTATTCAACTATTCAACTCTATATTATATTAGCTATTCAACTATATATTATATTAACTATTCAACTATATATTATATTAACTATTCAACTATATATTATATTAACTATTCAACTATTCAACTATATATTATATTAACTATTCAACTATTCAACTCTATATTATATTAACTATTCAACTCTATATTATATTAACTATTCAACTCTATATTATATTAACTATTCAACTATATATTATATTAACTATTCAACTATATATTATATTAACTATTCAACTATTCAACTCTATATTATATTAACTATTCAACTATATATTATATTAGCTATTCAACTATATATTATATTAACTATTCAACTCTATATTATATTAACTATTCAACTCTATATTATATTAGCTATTCAACTATATATTATATTAGCTATTCAACTCTATATTATATTAACTATTCAACTATATATTATATTAGCTATTCAACTATATATTATATTAGCTATTCAACTATATATTATATTAGCTATTCAACTATTCAACTCTATATTATATTAGCTATTCAACTATTCAACTCTATATTATATTAGCTATTCAACTATTCAACTCTATATTATATTAGCTATTCGACTATTCAACTCTATATTATATTAGCTATTCAACTATATATTATATTAGCTATTCAACTATATATTATATTAGCTATTCAACTATATATTATATTAGCTATTCAACTATATATTATATTAGCTATTCAACTATATATTATATTAGCTATTCAACTATATATTATATTAGCTATTCGACTATTCAACTCTATATTATATTAGCTATTCAACTATTCAACTCTATATTATATTAGCTATTCAACTCTATATTATATTAGCTATTCAACTCTATATTATATTAGCTATTCAACTATATATTATATTAGCTATTCAACTATATATTATATTAGCTATTCAACTATATATTATATTAGCTATTCAACTATATATTATATTAGCTATTCAACTATATATTATATTAGCTATTCAACTATATATTATATTAGCTATTCAACTATATATTATATTAGCTATTCAACTATATATTATATTAGCTATTCGACTATTCAACTCTATATTATATTAGCTATTCAACTATATATTATATTAGCTATTCAACTATATATTATATTAGCTATTCAACTATATATTATATTAGCTATTCAACTATATATTATATTAGCTATTCAACTATATATTATATTAGCTATTCAACTATATATTATATTAGCTATTCAACTATATATTATATTAGCTATTCGACTATTCAACTATATATTATATTAGCTATTCAACTATATATTATATTAACTATTCAACTATATATTATATTAGCTATTCAACTATATATTATATTAGCTATTCAACTCTATATTATATTAGCTATTCAACTATATATTATATTAGCTATTCAACTCTATATTATATTAGCTATTCAACTCTATATTATATTAGCTATTCAACTATATATTATATTAGCTATTCAACTCTATATTATATTAGCTATTCAACTCTATATTATATTAGCTATTCAACTCTATATTATATTAGCTATTCAACTCTATATTATATTAGCTATTCAACTATTCAACTATATATTATATTAACTATTCAACTCTATATTATATTAGCTATTCAACTCTATATTATATTAGCTATTCAACTCTATATTATATTAGCTATTCAACTATTCAACTATATATTATATTAACTATTCAACTCTATATTATATTAGCTATTCAACTCTATATTATATTAGCTATTCAACTCTATATTATATTAGCTATTCAACTATATATTATATTAGCTATTCAACTATATATTATATTAGCTATTCAACTCTATATTATATTCGACTATTCAACTATATATTATATTAGCTATTCAACTATATATTATATTAACTATTCAACTATATATTATATTAGCTATTCAACTCTATATTATATTAGCTATTCAACTCTATATTATATTAGCTATTCAACTATATATTATATTAGCTATTCAACTATATATTATATTAACTATTCAACTATATATTATATTAGCTATTCAACTATTCAACTATATATTATATTAGCTATTCAACTATATATTATATTAACTATTCAACTATATATTATATTAGCTATTCAACTCTATATTATATTAGCTATTCAACTCTATATTATATTAGCTATTCAACTCTATATTATATTAGCTATTCAACTCTATATTATATTAGCTATTCAACTCTATATTATATTAGCTATTCAACTCTATATTATATTAGCTATTCAACTCTATATTATATTAGCTATTCAACTATATATTATATTAGCTATTCAACTATATATTATATTAGCTATTCAACTATATATTATATTAGCTATTCAACTATTCAACTCTATATTATATTAACTATTCAACTATATATTATATTAGCTATTCAACTATATATTATATTAGCTATTCAACTATTCAACTATATATTATATTAGCTATTCAACTATTCAACTCTATATTATATTAGCTATTCAACTCTATATTATATTAGCTATTCAACTATATATTATATTAGCTATTCAACTATATATTATATTAGCTATTCAACTCTATATTATATTAGCTATTCAACTATATATTATATTAGCTATTCAACTCTATATTATATTAGCTATTCAACTATATATTATATTAGCTATTCAACTATATATTATATTAGCTATTCAACTATATATTATATTAGCTATTCAACTATATATTATATTAGCTATTCAACTATTCAACTCTATATTATATTAGCTATTCAACTCTATATTATATTAGCTATTCAACTCTATATTATATTAGCTATTCAACTCTATATTATATTAGCTATTCAACTATATATTATATTAGCTATTCAACTATATATTATATTAGCTATTCAACTATATATTATATTAGCTATTCAACTCTATACTATATTAGCTATTCAACTATATATTATATTAGCTATTCAACTATTCAACTATATATTATATTAGCTATTCAACTATATATTATATTAGCTATTCAACTATATATTATATTAGCTATTCAACTCTATATTATATTAGCTATTCAACTATATATTATATTAGCTATTCAACTATATATTATATTAGCTATTCAACTATATATTATATTAGCTATTCGACTATTCAACTCTATATTATATTAGCTATTCAACTATTCAACTCTATATTATATTAGCTATTCAACTATTCAACTCTATATTATATTAGCTATTCAACTATTCAACTCTATATTATATTAGCTATTCAACTATTCAACTCTATATTATATTAGCTATTCAACTATTCAACTCTATATTATATTAGCTATTCAACTATTCAACTCTATATTATATTAGCTATTCAACTATTCAACTCTATATTATATTAGCTATTCAACTATTCAACTCTATATTATATTAGCTATTCAACTATATATTATATTAACTATTCAACTCTATATTATATTAACTATTCAACTCTATATTATATTAGCTATTCAACTATATATTATATTAGCTATTCAACTCTATATTATATTAGCTATTCAACTATTCAACTCTATATTATATTAGCTATTCAACTATTCAACTCTATATTATATTAGCTATTCAACTATATATTATATTAGCTATTCAACTATATATTATATTAGCTATTCAACTATATATTATATTAGCTATTCAACTATATATTATATTAGCTATTCAACTATATATTATATTAGCTATTCAACTATATATTATATTAGCTATTCAACTATATATTATATTAGCTATTCAACTATATATTATATTAACTATTCAACTATATATTATATTAGCTATTCAACTCTATATTATATTAGCTATTCAACTATATATTATATTAGCTATTCAACTCTATATTATATTAGCTATTCAACTATTCAACTCTATATTATATTAGCTATTCAACTATTCAACTCTATATTATATTAGCTATTCAACTATATATTATATTAGCTATTCAACTATATATTATATTAGCTATTCAACTATATATTATATTAGCTATTCAACTATATATTATATTAGCTATTCAACTCTATATTATATTAGCTATTCAACTATTCAACTCTATATTATATTAGCTATTCAACTATTCAACTCTATATTATATTAGCTATTCAACTATATATTATATTAGCTATTCAACTATATATTATATTAGCTATTCAACTATATATTATATTAGCTATTCAACTATATATTATATTAGCTATTCAACTATATATTATATTAGCTATTCAACTATATATTATATTAACTATTCAACTATATATTATATTAACTATTCAACTATATATTATATTAACTATTCAACTCTATATTATATTAACTATTCAACTATATATTATATTAACTATTCAACTCTATATTATATTAACTATTCAACTATATATTATATTAACTATTCAACTCTATATTATATTAACTATTCAACTATATATTATATTAGCTATTCAACTATATATTATATTAACTATTCAACTCTATATTATATTAACTATTCAACTATATATTATATTAGCTATTCAACTCTATATTATATTAGCTATTCAACTATATATTATATTAGCTATTCGACTATTCAACTCTATATTATATTAGCTATTCAACTATTCAACTCTATATTATATTAGCTATTCAACTATATATTATATTAGCTATTCAACTATTCAACTATATATTATATTAGCTATTCAACTATATATTATATTAGCTATTCAACTATATATTATATTAGCTATTCAACTATTCAACTCTATATTATATTAGCTATTCAACTATTCAACTCTATATTATATTAGCTATTCAACTATATATTATATTAGCTATTCAACTCTATATTATATTAGCTATTCAACTATATATTATATTAGCTATTCAACTATTCAACTCTATATTATATTAGCTATTCAACTCTATATTATATTAGCTATTCAACTATATATTATATTAGCTATTCAACTATTCAACTCTATATTATATTAACTATTCAACTATATATTATATTAGCTATTCAACTATATATTATATTAGCTATTCAACTATTCAACTATATATTATATTAGCTATTCAACTATTCAACTCTATATTATATTAGCTATTCAACTCTATATTATATTAGCTATTCAACTCTATATTATATTAGCTATTCAACTATATATTATATTAGCTATTCAACTATATATTATATTAGCTATTCAACTATATATTATATTAACTATTCAACTATATATTATATTAGCTATTCAACTATATATTATATTAGCTATTCAACTATTCAACTATATATTATATTAGCTATTCAACTATTCAACTCTATATTAGATTAGCTATTCAACTCTATATTATATTAGCTATTCAACTATATATTATATTAGCTATTCAACTATATATTATATTAGCTATTCAACTCTATATTATATTAGCTATTCAACTATATATTATATTAGCTATTCAACTCTATATTATATTAGCTATTCAACTATATATTATATTAGCTATTCAACTATATATTATATTAGCTATTCAACTATATATTATATTAGCTATTCAACTATTCAACTCTATATTATATTAGCTATTCAACTATATATTATATTAGCTATTCAACTATATATTATATTAACTATTCAACTCTATATTATATTAGCTATTCAACTATATATTATATTAGCTATTCAACTATATATTATATTAGCTATTCAACTATATATTATATTAGCTATTCAACTATTCAACTCTATATTATATTAGCTATTCAACTATATATTATATTAGCTATTCAACTCTATATTATATTAGCTATTCAACTCTATATTATATTAGCTATTCAACTCTATATTATATTAGCTATTCAACTATATATTATATTAGCTTTTCAACTCTATACTATATTAGCTATTCAACTATATATTATATTAGCTATTCAACTATTCAACTATATATTATATTAGCTATTCAACTATATATTATATTAGCTATTCAACTATATATTATATTAGCTATTCAACTCTATATTATATTAGCTATTCAACTATATATTATATTAGCTATTCAACTATATATTATATTAGCTATTCAACTATATATTATATTAGCTATTCAACTATATATTATATTAGCTATTCAACTATATATTATATTAGCTATTCGACTATTCAACTCTATATTATATTAGCTATTCAACTATTCAACTCTATATTATATTAGCTATTCAACTATTCAACTCTATATTATATTAGCTATTCAACTATTCAACTCTATATTATATTAGCTATTCAACTATTCAACTCTATATTATATTAGCTATTCAACTATTCAACTCTATATTATATTAGCTATTCAACTATTCAACTCTATATTATATTAGCTATTCAACTATTCAACTCTATATTATATTAGCTATTCAACTATTCAACTCTATATTATATTAGCTATTCAACTCTATATTATATTAGCTATTCAACTATATATTATATTAGCTATTCAACTCTATATTATATTAGCTATTCAACTCTATATTATATTAGCTATTCAACTCTATATTATATTAGCTATTCAACTATATATTATATTAGCTATTCAACTATCTATTATATTAGCTATTCAACTATATATTATATTAGCTATTCGACTATTCAACTCTATATTATATTAGCTATTCAACTATTCAACTCTATATTATATTAGCTATTCAACTATTCAACTCTATATTATATTAGCTATTCAACTATTCAACTCTATATTATATTAGCTATTCAACTCTATATTATATTAGCTATTCAACTATATATTATATTAGCTATTCAACTCTATATTATATTAGCTATTCAACTCTATATTATATTAGCTATTCAACTCTATATTATATTAGCTATTCAACTATATATTATATTAGCTATTCAACTATATATTATATTAGCTATTCAACTATATATTATATTAGCTATTCAACTCTATATTATATTAGCTATTCAACTATATATTATATTAGCTATTCGACTATTCAACTCTATATTATATTAGCTATTCAACTATATATTATATTAACTATTCAACTCTATATTATATTAGCTATTCAACTATATATTATATTAGCTATTCAACTATATATTATATTAGCTATTCGACTATTCAACTCTATATTATATTAGCTATTCAACTATATATTATATTAGCTATTCAACTATATATTATATTAGCTATTCAACTCTATATTATATTAGCTATTCAACTATATATTATATTAGCTATTCAACTATATATTATATTAGCTATTCAACTATATATTATATTAGCTATTCAACTCTATATTATATTAGCTATTCAACTCTATATTATATTAGCTATTCAACTATATATTATATTAGCTATTCAACTATATATTATATTAGCTATTCAACTATTCAACTCTATATTATATTAACTATTCAACTATATATTATATTAGCTATTCAACTATATATTATATTAGCTATTCAACTATATATTATATTAGCTATTCAACTATATATTATATTAGCTATTCAACTATTCAACTATATATTATATTAGCTATTCAACTATTCAACTATATATTATATTAGCTATTCAACTATATATTATATTAGCTATTCAACTATTCAACTATTCAACTCTATATTATATTAACTATTCAACTATATATTATATTAGCTATTCAACTCTATATTATATTAGCTATTCAACTATATATTATATTAGCTATTCAACTATATATTATATTAGCTATTCAACTCTATATTATATTAGCTATTCAACTATTCAACTATATATTATATTAGCTATTCAACTATTCAACTATATATTATATTAGCTATTCAACTATATATTATATTAGCTATTCAACTATTCAACTCTATATTATATTAGCTATTCAACTCTATATTATATTAGCTATTCAACTCTATATTATATTAGCTATTCAACTCTATATTATATTAGCTATTCAACTATTCAACTCTATATTATATTAGCTATTCAACTCTATATTATATTAGCTATTCAACTCTATATTATATTAGCTATTCAACTATATATTATATTAGCTATTCAACTCTATATTATATTAACTATTCAACTATATATTATATTAGCTATTCAACTATATATTATATTAGCTATTCAACTCTATATTATATTAGCTATTCAACTATATATTATATTAGCTATTCAACTCTATATTATATTAGCTATTCAACTATATATTATATTAGCTATTCAACTATATATTATATTAGCTATTCAACTCTATATTATATTAGCTATTCAACTATTCAACTATATATTATATTAGCTATTCAACTATATATTATATTAGCTATTCAACTCTATATTATATTAGCTATTCAACTATATATTATATTAGCTATTCAACTCTATATTATATTAGCTATTCAACTATATATTATATTAGCTATTCAACTATATATTATATTAGCTATTCAACTATATATTATATTAGCTATTCAACTCTATATTATATTAGCTATTCAACTATATATTATATTAGCTATTCAACTATATATTATATTAGCTATTCAACTATATATTATATTAGCTATTCAACTATTCAACTCTATATTATATTAGCTATTCAACTATATATTATATTAGCTATTCAACTATATAGTATATTAGCTATTCAACTATATATTATATTAGCTATTCAACTATTCAACTCTATATTATATTAGCTATTCAACTCTATATTATATTAGCTATTCAACTATATATTATATTAGCTATTCAACTCTATATTATATTAGCTATTCAACTATATATTATATTAGCTATTCAACTATATATTATATTAGCTATTCAACTATTCAACTATATATTATATTAACTATTCAACTCTATATTATATTAACTATTCAACTATATATTATATTAGCTATTCAACTATATATTATATTAGCTATTCAACTATTCAACTATATATTATATTAGCTATTCAACTATTCAACTCTATATTATATTAGCTATTCAACTATTCAACTCTATATTATATTAGCTATTCAACTCTATATTATATTAGCTATTCAACTATATATTATATTAGCTATTCAACTATATATTATATTAGCTATTCAACTCTATATTATATTAGCTATTCAACTATATATTATATTAGCTATTCAACTATATATTATATTAGCTATTCAACTATTCAACTCTATATTATATTAGCTATTCAACTCTATATTATATTAGCTATTCAACTATATATTATATTAGCTATTCAACTATATATTATATTAGCTATTCAACTCTATACTATATTAGCTATTCAACTATATATTATATTAGCTATTCAACTATTCAACTCTATATTATATTAGCTATTCAACTATTCAACTCTATATTATATTAGCTATTCAACTCTATATTATATTAGCTATTCAACTATATATTATATTAGCTATTCAACTATATATTATATTAGCTATTCAACTCTATATTATATTAGCTATTCAACTATATATTATATTAGCTATTCAACTATATATTATATTAGCTATTCAACTATTCAACTCTATATTATATTAGCTATTCAACTATATATTATATTAGCTATTCAACTATATATTATATTAGCTATTCAACTATATATTATATTAGCTATTCAACTCTATACTATATTAGCTATTCAACTATATATTATATTAGCTATTCAACTATTCAACTATATATTATATTAGCTATTCAACTATATATTATATTAGCTATTCAACTATATATTATATTAGCTATTCAACTATATATTATATTAGCTATTCAACTCTATATTATATTAGCTATTCAACTATATATTATATTAGCTATTCAACTCTATATTATATTAGCTATTCAACTCTATATTATATTAGCTATTCAACTATTCAACTCTATATTATATTAGCTATTCAACTATTCAACTATATATTATATATTATATTAGCTATTCAACTATATATTATATTAGCTATTCAACTATATATTATATTAGCTATTCAACTCTATACTATATTAGCTATTCAACTATATATTATATTAGCTATTCAACTATTCAACTATATATTATATTAGCTATTCAACTATATATTATATTAGCTATTCAACTCTATATTATATTAGCTATTCAACTATATATTATATTAGCTATTCAACTATATATTATATTAACTATTCAACTCTATATTATATTAGCTATTCAACTATATATTATATTAACTATTCAACTATATATTATATTAACTATTCAACTATATATTATATTAGCTATTCAACTATATATTAACTATTCAACTATATATTATATTAGCTATTCAACTCTATATTATATTAGCTATTCAACTCTATATTATATTAGCTATTCAACTATATATTATATTAACTATTCAACTATATATTATATTAGCTATTCAACTATATATTATATTAGCTATTCAACTATATATTATATTAACTATTCAACTATATATTATATTAGCTATTCAACTATATATTATATTAGCTATTCAACTCTATATTATATTAGCTATTCAACTCTATATTAACTATTCAACTATATATTATATTAGCTATTCAACTATATATTATATTAGCTATTCAACTATATATTAACTATTCAACTATATATTATATTAGCTATTCAACTATATATTATATTAACTATTCAACAATATATTATATTAACTATTCAACTATATATTATATTAACTATTCAACTATATATTATATTAGCTATTCAACTATATATTATATTAGCTATTCAACTATATATTATATTAGCTATTCAACTATATATTATATTAGCTATTCAACTCTATATTATATTAACTATTCAACTCTATATTATATTAGCTATTCAACTATATATTAGCTATTCAACTATATATTAACTATTCAACTATATATTATATTAGCTATTCAACTCTATATTATATTAACTATTCAACTATATATTAGCTATTCAACTATATATTAACTATTCAACTATATATTATATTAGCTATTCAACTCTATATTATATTAGCTATTCAACTATATATTATATTAGCTATTCAACTATTCAACTATATATTATATTAACTATTCAACTATATATTATATTAACTATTCAACTATATATTATATTAACTATTCAACTCTATATTATATTAGCTATTCAACTATATATTATATTAGCTATTCAACTATATATTATATTAACTATTCAACTCTATATTATATTAGCTATTCAACTATATATTATATTAGCTATTCAACTATATATTATATTAGCTATTCAACTATATATTATATTAGCTATTCAACTCTATATTATATTAACTATTCAACTCTATATTATATTAGCTATTCAACTATTCAACTCTATATTATATTAGCTATTCAACTATATATTAGCTATTCAACTATATATTAACTATTCAACTATATATTATATTAGCTATTCAACTATATATTATATTAGCTATTCAACTATATATTATATTAGCTATTCAACTATTCAACTATATATTATATTAACTATTCAACTATATATTATATTAGCTATTCAACTATATATTATATTAGCTATTCAACTATATATTATATTAGCTATTCAACTATATATTATATTAGCTATTCAACTATTCAACTATATATTATATTAGCTATTCAACTATATATTATATTAGCTATTCAACTATATATTATATTAGCTATTCAACTATATATTATATTAGCTATTCAACTATATATTATATTAGCTATTCAACTATTCAACTATATATTATATTAGCTATTCAACTATATATTATATTAGCTATTCAACTATTCAACTATATATTATATTAGCTATTCAACTATATATTATATTAACTATTCAACTATATATTATATTAGCTATTCAACTATATATTATATTAGCTATTCAACTATATATTATATTAGCTATTCAACTATATATTATATTAGCTATTCAACTATTCAACTCTATATTATATTAGCTATTCAACTCTATATTATATTAGCTATTCAACTATATATTATATTAGCTATTCAACTCTATATTATATATTATATTAACTATTCAACTATATATTATATTAACTATTCAACTCTATATTATATATTATATTAACTATTCAACTATATATTATATTAACTATTCAACTCTATATTATATTAGCTATTCAACTATTCAACTCTATATTATATTAGCTATTCAACTCTATATTATATTAACTATTCAACTCTATATTATATTAGCTATTCAACTCTATATTATATTAGCTATTCAACTCTATATTATATTAACTATTCAACTATATATTATATTAACTATTCAACTATATATTATATTAGCTATTCAACTCTATATTATATTAGCTATTCAACTATATATTATATTAGCTATTCAACTATATATTATATTAGCTATTCAACTATATATTATATTAGCTATTCAACTATATATTATATTAACTATTCAACTATATATTATATTAACTATTCAACTATATATTAACTATTCAACTATATATTATATTAGCTATTCAACTATATATTATATTAACTATTCAACTATATATTATATTAGCTATTCAACTATATATTATATTAGCTATTCAACCATATATTATATTAGCTATTCAACTATATATTATATTAGCTATTCAACTATATATTATATTAGCTATTCAACTATATATTAACTATTCAACTATATATTATATTAGCTATTCAACTATATATTATATTAACTATTCAACTATATATTATATTAGCTATTCAACTATATATTATATTAGCTATTCAACTATATATTATATTAGCTATTCAACTATATATTATATTAACTATTCAACTATATATTATATTAGCTATTCAACTATATATTAACTATTCAACTATATATTATATTAGCTATTCAACTATATATTATATTAACTATTCAACTATATATTATATTAGCTATTCAACTATATATTATATTAGCTATTCAACTATATATTATATTAACTATTCAACTATATATTATATTAACTATTCAACTATATATTATATTAACTATTCAACTATATATTATATTAACTATTCAACTATATATTATATTAGCTATTCAACTATATATTATATTAGCTATTCAACTATATATTATATTAACTATTCAACTATATATTATATTAGCTATTCAACTATATATTATATTAACTATTCAACTATATATTATATTAACTATTCAACTCTATATTATATTAGCTATTCAACTATATATTATATTAGCTATTCAACTATATATTATATTAACTATTCAACTATATATTATATTAGCTATTCAACTATATATTATATTAACTATTCAACTATATATTAACTATTCAACTATATATTATATTAGCTATTCAACTACATATTATATTAACTATTCAACTCTATATTATATTAACTATTCAACTATATATTATATTAACTATTCAACTATATATTATATTAACTATTCAACTATATATTATATTAACTATTCAACTCTATATTATATTAGCTATTCAACTATATATTATATTAGCTATTCAACTATATATTATATTAGCTATTCAACTATATATTATATTAGCTATTCAACTATATATTATATTAGCTATTCAACTATTCAACTATTCAACTATATATTATATTAGCTATTCAACTATATATTATATTAGCTATTCAACTATATATTATATTAGCTATTCAACTACATATTATATTAACTATTCAACTATATATTATATTAGCTATTCAACTACATATTATATTAACTATTCAACTCTATATTATATTAACTATTCAACTATATATTATATTAACTATTCAACTATATATTATATTAACTATTCAACTCTATATTATATTAGCTATTCAACTATATATTATATATTATATTAACTATTCAACTATATATTATATTAACTATTCAACTATATATTATATTAACTATTCAACTATATATTATATTAACTATTCAACTCTATATTATATTAGCTATTCAACTCTATATTATATTAACTATTCAACTATATATTATATATTATATTAGCTATTCAACTATATATTATATTAACTATTCAACTATATATTATATATTATATTAGCTATTCAACTATATATTATATTAGCTATTCAACTCTATATTATATTAACTATTCAACTATATATTATATATTATATTAGCTATTCAACTATATATTATATTAGCTATTCAACTATATATTATATTAACTATTCAACTATATATTATATATTATATTAGCTATTCAACTATATATTATATTAACTATTCAACTATATATTATATTAACTATTCAACTCTATATTATATTAACTATTCAACTATATATTATATTAGCTATTCAACTATATATTAACTATTCAACTATATATTATATTAACTATTCAACTATATATTAACTATTCAACTATATATTATATTAGCTATTCAACTACATATTATATTAACTATTCAACTATATATTATATTAACTATTCAACTATATATTATATTAACTATTCAACTATATATTATATTAACTATTCAACTATATATTATATTAGCTATTCAACTATATATTATATTAACTATTCAACTATATATTATATATTATATTAACTATTCAACTATATATTATATTAGCTATTCAACTATATATTATATATTATATTAACTATTCAACTATATATTATATATTATATTAACTATTCAACTATATATTATATTAGCTATTCAACTATATATTATATTAACTATTCAACTATATATTATATTAACTATTCAACTATATATTATATATTATATTAACTATTCAACTATATATTATATTAGCTATTCAACTATATATTATATTAACTATTCAACTATATATTATATTAACTATTCAACTATATATTATATATTATATTAACTATTCAACTATATATTATATTAGCTATTCAACTATATATTATATTAACTATTCAACTATATATTATATATTATATTAGCTATTCAACTATATATTATATTAACTATTCAACTATATATTATATTAGCTATTCAACTATATATTATATTAGCTATTCAACTATATATTATATTAACTATTCAACTATATATTATATTAGCTATTCAACTCTATATTATATTAACTATTCAACTATATATTATATATTATATTAACTATTCAACTATATATTATATTAGCTATTCAACTATATATTATATTAACTATTCAACTATATATTATATTAGCTATTCAACTATATATTATATTAACTATTCAACTATATATTATATATTATATTAACTATTCAACTATATATTATATATTATATTAACTATTCAACTATATATTATATTAACTATTCAACTATATATTATATTAACTATTCAACTATATATTATATTAGCTATTCAACTATATATTATATTAACTATTCAACTATATATTATATTAACTATTCAACTATATATTATATTAGCTATTCAACTATATATTAACTATTCAACTATATATTATATTAACTATTCAACTATATATTATATTAACTATTCAACTATATATTATATATTATATTAACTATTCAACTATATATTATATTAACTATTCAACTATATATTAACTATTCAACTATATATTATATATTATATTAACTATTCAACTATATATTATATTAGCTATTCAACTATATATTATATTAGCCATTCAACTATATATTATATTAACTATTCAACTATATATTATATTAACTATTCAACTATATATTATATTAGCTATTCAACTCTATATTATATTAACTATTCAACTATATATTAACTATTCAACTATATATTATATTAACTATTCAACTATATATTATATTAGCTATTCAACTATATATTATATTAACTATTCAACTATATATTATATTAACTATTCAACTATATATTATATTAACTATTCAACTATATATTATATATTATATTAGCTATTCAACTATATATTATATTAACTATTCAACTATATATTATATTAGCTATTCAACTATATATTATATTAGCTATTCAACTATATATTATATTAGCTATTCAACTATTCAACTATATATTATATTAGCTATTCAACTATATATTATATTAGCTATTCAACTATTCAACTATATATTATATTAACTATTCAACTATATATTATATTAACTATTCAACTATATATTATATTAGCTATTCAACTATATATTATATTAGCTATTCAACTATATATTATATTAGCTATTCAACTATATATTATATTAGCTATTCAACTATATATTATATTAACTATTCAACTATATATTATATTAGCTATTCAACTATATATTATATTAGCTATTCAACTATATATTATATTAACTATTCAACTATATATTATATTAGCTATTCAACTATATATTATATTAGCTATTCAACTATATATTATATTAGCTATTCAACTATATATTATATTAACTATTCAACTATATATTATATTAGCTATTCAACTATATATTATATTAGCTATTCAACTATATATTATATTAACTATTCAACTATATATTATATTAGCTATTCAACTATATATTATATTAGCTATTCAACTATATATTATATTAGCTATTCAACTATATATTATATTAACTATTCAACTATATATTATATTAACTATTCAACTATATATTATATATTATATTAGCTATTCA
>NC_048568.1:45145808-45160808 GCF_013265735.2 Oncorhynchus mykiss | reverse complement strand
TGCCTTACAACCTGGAATTAAAATAGATTTTTGGGGAGATTGTATCATTTGATTTACACAACATGCCTACCCCTTTGAAGATGCAACATATTTTCTATTGTGAAAAAAACAAGAAATAAGTCAAAAAAACAGAACTTGAGTGGGCATGACTATTCACTCCCCCCAAGTCAATACTTTGTAGAGACACCTTTTGCAGCAATTATAGCTGCAATTCTCTTTGGATATGTCATTATAAGCTTGGCACATCTAGCCACTGGGATATTTGGTGTTCACTGGGGATGGTGTTCTCAGGGTGATGAGAGGTGTTGGGTTTGCTCCCAGACATAGCATTTTCCTTGATGGCCAAAAAGCTCAGCTTTAGTCTCATCTGACCAGAGTAAATCAAATCAAATGTATTTATATAGCCCTTTTTACATCAGCTGCTATCTCAAAGTGCTGTACAGAACCCCAGCCTAAAACCCCAAACAGCAAGCAATGCAGGTGTAGAAGCACAGTGGCTAGGAAAAACTCCCTAGAAAGGCCAAAACCCAGGAAGAAACCTAGAGAGGAGCCAGGCTATGAGGGGTGGCCAGTCCTCTTCTGGCTGTGCCAGGTGGAGATTATAACAGAACATGGCCAAGATGCTCAAGATGTTCAAGATGTTTAGAGTACCTTCTTCCATATGTTTGGAGATCTCCCACATGCCTTTTGGCGACCACCAATGTGCCGTGCACGACTTAAGGTGGTCCTATGGACAGATACTCCAATCTCCGCTGTGGAGCTTTGCAGCTCCTTTAGGGTTATCTTTGGTCTCTTTGTTATCTTTGGTCTCTTTCTTTTAATGCCCTCCTTGTCTGGTCTATGAGTTTTGGTGAGCGGCCGTCTCTTGGCAGGTTTCTTGTGGTGCCATATTCTTAACATTTTTTGAATAATGAATTTAATGGTGCTCCGTGGGATGTTCAATGTTTCAGATATTTTTTTATAACCCAACCCTGATCTGTACTTCTCCATAACGTTGTCCCTGACCTGTTGGGAGAGCTCCTTGGTCTTCATGGTGCCGCTTGCTTGGTGGTGTTGCAGACTCTGTGGGCTTTCAGAACAGGTGTATATATACTGAGATCATGTGACACTCAAATAGTACACCTTGTGCTATCTAACTAATTATGTGACTTCTGAAGGTAATTGGTTGCACCAGATCTTAAATCAAATCAAATCAAATCAAATTTTATTTGTCACATACACATGGTTAGCAGATGTTAATGCGAGTGTAGCGAAATGCTTGTGCTTCTAGTTCCGACAATGCAATATTTAGGGGCTTCATAGCAAAGGGGTGAATACATATGCACAAACCACTTTTCATTTAAAAAAATAATATATATTTTTTAAACAAGTACATTTTTTTATTTCACTTCACCAGTTTGGACTATTTTGTGTATGTCCATTACATGAAATCCAAATAAAAATCTATTTACATTATAGGATGTCATGTTGCAAAATAGGAAAAACGCCAAGGGGGATGAAAAGTTTTGCAAGGCACTGCACATCTACTGCTACTGTTGATACTTCTGCTATTTACTGCTTCTTCACGTACTACTACTGCTACTATATTATGTCACCATCTACAGTGTAAAGCTCTGTACATTCTGTCACTGTCTACAGTGTAAAGCTCT
Source organism: Oncorhynchus mykiss (assembly GCF_013265735.2). Classification (NCBI taxonomy): domain Eukaryota; kingdom Metazoa; phylum Chordata; class Actinopteri; order Salmoniformes; family Salmonidae; genus Oncorhynchus; species Oncorhynchus mykiss. The sequence goes on along the minus strand of NC_048568.1, from coordinate 45,159,159 downwards.
GTACATTCTGTGACCATTACAGTGTAAAGCTCTGTACATTCTGTCACTGTCTACAGTGTAAAGCTCTGTACATTCTGTCACTGTCTACAGTGTAAAGCTCTGTACATTCTGTCACTGTCTACAGTGTAAAGCTCTGTACATTCTGTCACTGTCTACAGTGTAAAGCTCTGTACATTCTGTGACCATTACAGTGTAAAGCTCTGTACATTCTGTCACTGTCTACAGTGTAAAGCTCTGTACATTCTGTGACCATTACAGTGTAAAGCTCTGTACATTCTGTCACTGTCTACAGTGTAAAGCTCTGTACATTCTGTGACCATTACAGTGTAAAGCTCTGTACATTCTGTGACCATTACAGTGTAAAGCTCTGTACATTCTGTCACTGTCTACAGTGTAAAGCTCTGTACATTCTGTGACCATTACAGTGTAAAGCTCTGTACATTCTGTCACTGTCTACAGTGTAAAGCTCTGTACATTCTGTCACTGTCTACAGTGTAAAGCTCTGTACATTCTGTGACCATTACAGTGTAAAGCTCTGTACATTCTGTGACCATTACAGTGTAAAGCTCTGTACATTCTGTCACTGTCTACAGTGTAAAGCTCTGTACATTCTGTGACCATTACAGTGTAAAGCTCTGTACATTCTGTGACCATTACAGTGTAAAGCTCTGTACATTCTGTGACCATTACAGTGTAAAGCTCTGTACATTCTGTGACCATTACAGTGTAAAGTTCTGTACATTCTGTCACTGTCTACAGTGTAAAGCTCTGTACATTCTGTCACTGTCTACAGTGTAAAGCTCTGTACATTCTGTGACCATTACAGTGTAAAGCTCTGTACATTCTGTGACCATTACAGTGTAAAGTTCTGTACATTCTGTCACTGTCTACAGTGTAAAGTTCTGTACATTCTGTGACCATTACAGTGTAAAGTTCTGTACATTCTGTCACTGTCTACAGTGTAAAGTTCTGTACATTCTGTGACCATTACAGTGTAAAGCTCTGTACATTCGGTCACTAAAGCTGTGTCTAATTGTTTCTCCAGCCTGCCTGTACAGGGAGGCTCAGTAGTGTGGACTCAGCACAATTCAGGGACACCATGACTCCAGACTCTCTCTCTCTCTCTCTCTCACACACACACACACACACACACACACACACACACACACACACACACACACACACACACACACACACACACACACACACACACACACACACATCTAAATCTCTTAATGTACTTCTCTTCTTTGCTTGTCTTCCTGTCTCCCCACATCTCTCTCCTCCCCTGCCTCTTGTTATGTCTCACCGCATCTCTCCTTTCTCTCAACTTCCTCTTGCTGTCTCTCCCTGTGTTCTCCAAGTCTTCCTGGATCAAGGCTCAGGGTGAGACCCAGATGGAGACACGTGAGGCAGATGGTTCAGGGTGAGATCCAGATGGAGACACGTGAGGCAGATGGTTCAGGGTGAGATCCAGATGGAGGCACGTGAGGCAGATGGTTCAGGGTGAGACCCAGATGGAGACACGTGAGGCAGATGGTTCAGGGTGAGATCCAGATGGAGACACGTGAGGCAGATGGTTCAGGGTGAGATCCAGATGGAGGCACGTGAGGCAGATGGTTCAGGGTGAGACCCAGATGGAGACACGTGAGGCAGATGGTTCAGGGTGAGACCCAGATGGAGACACGTGAGGCAGATGGTTCAGGGTGGGACCCAGATGGAGACACGTGAGGCAGATGGTTCAGGGTGAGACCCAGATGGAGACATGGGAGGCAGATGGTTCAGGGTGAGATTTATTGAATACACAGCTGCTGGCAGAAAGCAGGTTGAGGACATGGGTTTGTTATCCAGGTAAATAGCTGGACAGACATGGGTTTGTAATCCAGGTAAATAGCTGGCAGACATAGACGGCAGGCAGGCTCAGGGTCAAGACAGGCAAAAGGTTGTAACCGGCGAGACTAGAACAATAAACAGACATAGGAAAACCACTGGCAAACCTTGACGGGACAAAATGAACTGGAAACAGACAAACAGAGAACACAGGTATAAATACCCAGGGGATAATGGGGAAGATGGGAGACACCTGGTGGAGGGGTGGAGACCAGCACAAGACAGGTGAAACAGATCAGGGTGTAACACACTGGTCTCAGAGTAGAATCACCAGTATGTCCTTCACACCTCTCTGCTCATCGTGTCAGGATTCCTCTGTAGGAGAAAGATCTCCATAGTAACAGAGACACCTGGAGGGGGGTGGAGACCAGCACAAGACAGGTGAAACAGATCAGGGTGTAACACACTGGTCTCAGAGTTGAATCATCAGTATGTCCTTCACACCTCTCTGCTCATCGTGTCAGGATTCCTCTGTAGGAGAAGGATCTCCATAGTAACAGAGCTCCTTTGTGTCTGTCTGTCTGTCTGTCTGTCTGTCTGTCTGTCTGTTCTTTGATGGAAACTCTTTGATGGACTGGCCAGCTCCAACACACAGTAATGAGATGAGAGACACACACATTATGATTGTGTGTGTGTGATGGGTTAGGGTAAGGGTTAAATTCTGACTGTGTGTGATGGGTTAGGGTAAGGGTTACATTCTGACTGTGTGTGATGGGTTAGGGTAAGGGTTAAATTCTGACTGTGTGTGATGGGTTAGGGTAAGGGTTAAATTCTGACTGTGTGTGATGGGTTAGGGTAAGGGTTACATTCTGACTGTGTGTGATGGGTTAGGGTAAGGGTTACATTCTGACTGTGTGTGATGGGTTAGGGTAAGGGTTACATTCTGACTGTGTGTGATGGGTTAGGGTAAGGGTTACATTCTGACTGTGTGTGATGGGTTAGGGTAAGGGTTACATTCTGACTGTGTGTGATGGGTTAGGGTAAGGGTTACATTCTGACTGTGTGTGATGGGTTAGGGTAAGGGTTACATTCTGACTGTGTGTGATGGGTTAGGGTAAGGGTTAAATTCTGACTGTGTGTGATGGGTTAGGGTAAGGGTTACATTCTGACTGTGTGTGATGGGTTAGGGTAAGGGTTACATTCTGACTGTGTGTGATGGGTTAGGGTAAGGGTTACATTCTGACTGTGTGTGATGGGTTAGGGTAAGGGTTACATTCTGACTGTGTGTGATGGGTTAGGGTAAGGGTTACATTCTGACTGTGTGTGATGGGTTAGGGTAAGGGTTACATTCTGACTGTGTGTGATGGGTTAGGGTAAGGGTTACATTCTGACTGTGTGTGATGGGTTAGGGTAAGGGTTACATTCTGACTGTGTGTGATGGGTTAGGGTAAGGGTTACATTCTGACTGTGTGTGATGGGTTAGGGTAAGGGTTACATTCTGACTGTGTGTGATGGGTTAGGGTAAGGGTTACATTCTGACTGTGTGTGATGGGTTAGGGTAAGGGTTACATTCTGACTGTGTGTGATGGGTTAGGGTAAGGGTTAAATTCTGACTGTGTGTGATGGGTTAGGGTAAGGGTTACATTCTGACTGTGTGTGATGGGTTAGGGTAAGGGTTAAATTCTGACTGTGTGTGAAGTCAATGGTTATTAATAAATTATAGTTGAACACACCCTTTTAAATTAGTGGTTATTTCTGCCACACCCGTAGCTTACAGATGTAATAAATCGAGCACACAGCAATGCAATCCCCAGAATTACCTGACTGAAGACCTTGTCTCATATCTGCCTTACTTACTGAGGTAGTCCTGTCTCATATCTGCCTTACTTACTGAGGTAGACCTGTCTCATATCTGCCTTACTTACTGAGATAGACCTGTCTCATATCTGTTATATTACTGAGGTAGACCTGTCTCATATCTGTTATATTACTGAGGTAGACCTGTCTCATATCTGCCTTACTTACTGAGGTAGACCTGTCTCATATCTGTTATATTACTGAGGTAGACCTGTCTCATATCTGCCTTACTTACTGAGGTAGACCTGTCTCATATCTGTTATATTACTGAGGTAGACCTGTCTCATATCTGCCTTACTTACTGAGGTAGACCTGCCTCATATCTGTTATACTACTGAGGTAGACCTGTCTCATATCTGTTATATTACTGAGGTAGACCTGTCTCATATCTGCCTTACTTACTGAGGTAGACCTGTCTCATATCTGTTATATTACTGAGGTAGACCTGTCTCATATCTGCCTTACTTACTGAGGTAGACCTGCCTCATATCTGTTATACTACTGAGGTAGACCTGTCTCATATCTGTTATATTACTGAGGTAGACCTGTCTCATATCTGCCTTACTTACTGAGGTAGACCTGTCTCATATCTGCCTTACTTATTGAGGTAGACCTGTCTCATATCTGTTATATTACTGAGGTAGACCTGTCTCATATCTGCCTTACTTACTGAGGTAGACATGTCTCATATCTGCCTTACTTAATGAGGTAGACCTGTCTCATATCTGTTATATTACTGAGGTAGACCTGTCTCATATCTGTTATATTAGTGAGGTAGACCTGTCTCATATCTGCCTTACTTACTGAGGTAGACCTGTCTCGTATCTGTTATATTACTGAGGTACTCCTGTCTCATATCTGCCTTACTTACTGAGGTAGACCTGTCTCATATCTGCCTTACTTACTGAGGTAGACCTGTCTCATATCTGTTATATTACTGAGGTAGACCTGTCTCATATCTGCCTTACTTACTGAGGTAGACCTGCCTCATATCTGTTATATTACTGAGGTAGACCTGTCTCATATCTGTTATATTACTGAGGTAGACCTGTCTCATATCTGCCTTACTTACTGAGGTAGACCTGTCTCATATCTGTTATATTACTGAGGTAGACCTGTCTCATATCTGCCTTACTTACTGAGGTAGACCTGTCTCATATCTGTTATATTACTGAGGTAGACCTGTCTCATATCTGTTATATTACTGAGGTAGACATGTCTCATATCTGCCTTACTTACTGAGGTAGACCTGTCTCATATCTGTTATATTACTGAGGTAGACCTGTCTCATATCTGTTATATTACTGAGGTAGACCTGTCTCATATCTGTTATATCACTGAGGTAGACCTGTCTCATATCTGCCTTACTTACTGAGGTAGACCTGCCTCATATCTGTTATACTACTGAGGTAGACCTGTCTCATATCTGTTATATTACTGAGGTAGACCTGTCTCATATCTGCCTTACTTACTGAGGTAGACCTGTCTCATATCTGCCTTACTTATTGAGGTAGACCTGTCTCATATCTGTTATATTACTGAGGTAGACCTGTCTCATATCTGCCTTACTTACTGAGGTAGACATGTCTCATATCTGCCTTACTTAATGAGGTAGACCTGTCTCATATCTGTTATATTACTGAGGTAGACCTGTCTCATATCTGTTATATTAGTGAGGTAGACCTGTCTCATATCTGCCTTACTTACTGAGGTAGACCTGTCTCGTATCTGTTATATTACTGAGGTACTCCTGTCTCATATCTGCCTTACTTACTGAGGTAGACCTGTCTCATATCTGCCTTACTTACTGAGGTAGACCTGTCTCATATCTGTTATATTACTGAGGTAGACCTGTCTCATATCTGCCTTACTTACTGAGGTAGACCTGCCTCATATCTGTTATATTACTGAGGTAGACCTGTCTCATATCTGTTATATTACTGAGGTAGACCTGTCTCATATCTGCCTTACTTACTGAGGTAGACCTGTCTCATATCTGTTATATTACTGAGGTAGACCTGTCTCATATCTGCCTTACTTACTGAGGTAGACCTGTCTCATATCTGTTATATTACTGAGGTAGACCTGTCTCATATCTGTTATATTACTGAGGTAGACATGTCTCATATCTGCCTTACTTACTGAGGTAGACCTGTCTCATATCTGTTATATTACTGAGGTAGACCTGTCTCATATCTGTTATATTACTGAGGTAGACCTGTCTCATATCTGTTATATTACTGAGGTAGACCTGTCTCATATCTGCCTTACTTACTGAGGTAGTCCTGTCTCATATCTGCCTTACTTACTGAGGTAGTCCTGTCTCATATCTGTTATATTACTGAGGTAGACCTGTCTCATATCTGTTCTATTACTGAGGTAGTCCTGTCTCATACCTGCCTTACTTACTGAGGTAGACCTGTCTCATATCTGTTCTATTACTGAGGTAGACCTGTCTGTCTCATATCTGCCTTACTTACTGAGGTAGACCTGTCTCATATCTGTTATATTACTGAGGTAGACCTGTCTCATATCTGTTATATTACTGAGGTAGACCTGTCTCATCTCTGCCTTACTTACTGAGGTAGACCTGTCTCGTATCTGTTATATTACTGAGGTAGTCCTGTCTCATTTCTGCCTTACTTACTGAGGTAGACCTGTCTCATATCTGTTATATTACTGAGGTAGACCTGTCTCATATCTGTTATATTACTGAGGTAGACCTGTCTCATATCTGCCTTACTTACTGAGGTCAACCTGTCTCATATCTGTTATATTACCAAGGTAGACCTGTCTCATATCTGTTATATTAATGAGGTAGACCTGTCTCATATCTGTTATATTACTGAGGTAGACCTGTCTCATATCTGTTATATTACTGAGGTAGACCTGTCTCATATCTGTTATATTACTGAGGTAGACCTGTCTCATATCTGTTATATTACTGAGGTAGACCTGTCTCATATCTGTTATATTACTGAGGTAGACCTGTCTCATATCTGTTATATTACTGAGGTAGACCTGTCTCATATCTGTTATATTACTGAGGTAGACCTGTCTCATATCTGCCTTACTTACTGAGGTAGACCTGTCTCATATCTGTTATATTACTCAGGTAGACCTGTCTCATATCTGCCTTACTTACTGAGATAGACCTGTCTCATATCTGCCTTACTTACTGAGGTAGACCTGTCTCATATCTGTTATATTACTGAGGTAGACCTGTCTCATATCTGTTATATTACTGAGGTAGACCTGTCTCATATCTGCCTTAATTACTGAGGTAGACCTGCCTCATATCTGTTATATTCCTGAGGTAGACCTGTCTCATATCTGTTATATTACTGAGGTAGACCTGTCTCATATCTGTTATATTACTGAGGTAGACCTGTCTCATATCTGTTATATTACTGAGGTAGACCTGTCTCATATCTGCCTTACTTACTGAGGTAGACCTGTCTCATATCTGTTCTATTACTGAGGTAGACCTGTCTCATATCTGTTATATTACTGAGGTAGACCTGTCTCATATCTGCCTTATTTACTGAGGTTGACCTGTCTCATATCTGTTATATTACTGAGGTAGACCTGTCTGTCTCATATCTGCCTTACTTACTGAGGTAGACCTGTCTCATATCTGTTATATTAATGAGGTAGACCTGTCTCATATCTGTTATATTACTGAGGTAGACCTGCCTCATATCTGTTATATTACTGAGGTAGACCTGTCTCATATCTGTTATATTACTGAGGTAGACCTGTCTCATATCTGCCTTACTTACTGAGGTAGACCTGTCTCATATCTGTTATATTACTCAGGTAGACCTGTCTCATATCTGCCTTACTTACTGAGATAGACCTGTCTCATATGTGCCTTACTTACTGAGGTAGACCTGTCTCATATCTGTTATATTACTGAGGTAGACCTGTCTCATATCTGTTATATTACTGAGGTAGACCTGTCTCATATCTGCCTTACTTAGTGAGGTAGACCTGTCTCATATCTGCCTTACTTAGTGAGGTAGACCTGTCTCATATCTGCCTTACTTACTGAGGTAGACCTGTCTCATATCTGCCTTACTTACTGAGGTAGACCTGTCTCATATCTGTTATATTACTGAGGTAGTCCTGTCTCATATCTGTTATATTACTGAGGTAGACCTGTCTCATATCTGTTATATTACTCAGGTAGACCTGTCTCATATCTGCCTTACTTACTGAGGTAGTCCTGTCTCATATCTGCCTTACTTATAGACCTGTACCTACTGTGGTACTTACTCAGGGTTACCTGTCTCATATATCTGAGTGACTATAGTCAGTGGTGACTCTCATCAAATGTTAACAAGTAGGGCTCTCTTTCAGATCTGACAGTTAAAACACTCTCCTCCTCCTCTCGTATTCTCTCCATCCCCACCCAGCCTCCCCCTCCTCTCCTCTCGTATTCTCTCCATCCCCACCCAGCCTCTCCCTCCTCTCCTCTCCTATTCTCTCAATCCCCACCCAGCCTCTCCTTCCTCTCCTCTCGTATTCTCTCCATCCCCACCCAACCTCTCCCTCCTCTCCTCTCGTATTCTCTCCATCCCCACCCAGCCTCTCCCTCCTCTCCTCTCGTATTCTCTCCATCCCCACCCAGCCTCTCCCTCCTCTCCTCTCGTATTCTCACCATCCCCACCCAGCCTCTCCCTCCTCTCCTCTCGTATTCTCTCCATCCCCACCCAGCCTCACAGTCAGTTCTGTGGGAGAACGACCTAGCGCTTGTATCTCATTTCTCAGACCCTCTCATTGTTGTTGTCGTCAGAAGCTAGAGGAGTCTCCTAAAACAGGGCTGTTCTCAGACCGTCTCGTTGTTGTTATTGTTGTTGTTGTACAGGACATCGTCAGAAGCTAGAGGAGTCTCCTAAAACAGGGCTGTTCTCAGACCGTCTCGTTGTTGTTATTGTTGTTGTTGTACAGGACATCGTCAGAAGCTAGAGGAGTCTCCTAAAACAGGGCTGTTCTCAGACCGTCTCAGTGAGCTGGAGAGGATCAGACAGACAACCATGAGGGTTGCCGTGCCGACACAGTCCCAACAACAGCCGCTCAACGCTGGACACAACCCCTTCAACCCCCAAGGGCAGACACAGATACCAGGTGAGATTTAAATACAGTCCCTCTTAACCCTTATTAACACAGATACCAGGTGAGATTTAAATACAGTCCCTCTTAACCCTTATTAACACAGATACCAGGTGAGATTTAAATACAGTCCCTCTTAACCCTTATTTAGTCAGATACCAGGTGAGATTTAAATACAGTCCCTCCTAACCCTTATTAACACAGATACCAGGTGAGATTTAAATACAGTCCCTCTTAACCCTTATTTAGTCAGATACCAGGTGAGATTTAAATACAGTCCCTCCTAACCCTTATTAACACAGATACCAGGTGAGATTTAAATACAGTCCCTCTTAACCCTTATTTAGTCAGATACCAGGTGAGATTTAAATACAGTCCCTCCTAACCCTTATTAACACAGATACCAGGTGAGATTTAAATACAGTCCCTCTTAACCCTTATTTAGTCAGATACCAGGTGAGATTTAAATACAGTCCCTCTTAACCCTTATTTAGTCAGATACCAGGTGAGATTTAAATACAGTCCCTCTTAACCCTTATTTAGTCAGATACCAGGTGAGATTTAAATACAGTCCCTCCTAACCCTTATTTAGTCAGATACCAGGTGAGATTTAAATACAGTCCCTCTTAACCCCTATTAACACAGATACCAGGTGAGATTTAAATACAGTCCCTCCTAACCCTTATTAACACAGATACCAGGTGAGATTTAAATACAGTCCCTCTTAACCCCTATTAACACAGATACCAGGTGAGATTTAAATACAGTCCCTCCTAACCCTTATTAACACAGATACCAGGTGAGATTTAAATACAGTCCCTCTTAACCCCTATTAACACAGATACCAGGTGAGATTTAAATACAGTCCCTCCTAACCCCTATTAACACAGATACCAGGTGAGATTTAAATACAGTCCCTCCTAACCCCTATTAACACAGATACCAGGTGAGATTTAAATACAGTCCCTCTTAACCCCTATTAACACAGATACCAGGTGAATTTTAAATACAGTCCCTCTTAACCCCTATTAACACAGATACCAGGTGAGATTTAAATACAGTCCCTCCTAACCCTTATTAACACAGATACCAGGTGAGATTTAAATACAGTCCCTCTTAACCCTTATTTAGTCAGATACCAGGTGAGATTTAAATACAGTCCCTCTTAACCCTTATTTAGTCAGATACCAGGTGAGATTTAAATACAGTCCCTCTTAACCCCTATTAACACAGATACCAGGTGAGATTTAAATACAGTCCCTCCTAACCCTTATTAACACAGATACCAGGTGAGATTTAAATACAGTCCCTCCTAACCCCTATTAACACAGATACCAGGTGAATTTTAAATACAGTCCCTCCTAACCCTTATTTAGTCAGATACCAGGTGAGATTTAAATACAGTCCCTCTTAACCCCTATTAACACAGATACCAGGTGAGATTTAAATACAGTCCCTCTTAACCCCTATTAACACAGATACCAGGTGAGATTTAAATACAGTCCCTCCTAACCCCTATTAACACAGATACCAGGTGAATTTTAAATACAGTCCCTCCTAACCCTTATTTAGTCAGATACCAGGTGAGATTTAAATACAGTCCCTCTTAACCCCTATTAACACAGATACCAGGTGAGATTTAAATACAGTCCCTCCTAACCCTTATTTAGTCAGATACCAGGTGAGATTTAAATACAGTCCCTCCTAACCCCTATTAACACAGATACCAGGTGAGATTTAAATACAGTCCCTCCTAACCCCTATTAACACAGATACCAGGTGAGATTTAAATACAGTCCCTCCTAACCCCTATTAACACAGATACCAGGTGAGATTTAAATACAGTCCCTCCTAACCCCTATTAACACAGATACCAGGTGAGATTTAAATACAGTCCCTCCTAACCCTTATTTAGTCAGATACCAGGTGAGATTTAAATACAGTCCCTCCTAACCCCTATTAACACAGATACCAGGTGATTTTAAATACAGTCCCTCCTAACCCTTATTTAGTCAGATACCAGGTGAGATTTAAATACAGTCCCTCTTAACCCCTATTAACACAGATACCAGGTGAATTTTAAATACAGTCCCTCCTAACCCTTATTTAGTCAGATACCAGGTGAGATTTAAATACAGTCCCTCTTAACCCCTATTAACACAGATACCAGGTGAATTTTAAATACAGTCCCTCCTAACCCTTATTTAGTCAGATACCAGGTGAGATTTAAATACAGTCCCTCTTAACCCCTATTAACACAGATACCAGGTGAATTTTAAATACAGTCCCTCCTAACCCTTATTTAGTCAGATACCAGGTGAGATTTAAATACAGTCCCTCTTAACCCCTATTAACACAGATACCAGGTGAATTTTAAATACAGTCCCTCCTAACCCTTATTTAGTCAGATACCAGGTGAGATTTAAATACAGTCCCTCTTAACCCCTATTAACACAGATACCAGGTGAATTTTAAATACAGTCCCTCCTAACCCTTATTTAGTCAGATACCAGGTGAGATTTAAATACAGTCCCTCCTAACCCTTATTAACACAGATACCAGGTGAGATTTAAATACAGTCCCTCCTAACCCCTATTAACACAGATACCAGGTGAATTTTAAATACAGTCCCTCCTAACCCTTATTTAGTCAGATACCAGGTGAGATTTAAATACAGTCCCTCTTAACCCCTATTAACACAGATACCAGGTGAGATTTAAATACAGTCCCTCTTAACCCCTATTAACACAGATACCAGGTGAGATTTAAATACAGTCCCTCCTAACCCCTATTAACACAGATACCAGGTGAATTTTAAATACAGTCCCTCCTAACCCTTATTTAGTCAGATACCAGGTGAGATTTAAATACAGTCCCTCTTAACCCCTATTAACACAGATACCAGGTGAGATTTAAATACAGTCCCTCCTAACCCTTATTTAGTCAGATACCAGGTGAGATTTAAATACAGTCCCTCCTAACCCCTATTAACACAGATACCAGGTGAGATTTAAATACAGTCCCTCCTAACCCCTATTAACACAGATACCAGGTGAGATTTAAATACAGTCCCTCCTAACCCCTATTAACACAGATACCAGGTGAGATTTAAATACAGTCCCTCCTAACCCCTATTAACACAGATACCAGGTGAGATTTAAATACAGTCCCTCCTAACCCTTATTTAGTCAGATACCAGGTGAGATTTAAATACAGTCCCTCCTAACCCCTATTAACACAGATACCAGGTGATTTTAAATACAGTCCCTCCTAACCCTTATTTAGTCAGATACCAGGTGAGATTTAAATACAGTCCCTCTTAACCCCTATTAACACAGATACCAGGTGAATTTTAAATACAGTCCCTCCTAACCCTTATTTAGTCAGATACCAGGTGAGATTTAAATACAGTCCCTCTTAACCCCTATTAACACAGATACCAGGTGAATTTTAAATACAGTCCCTCCTAACCCTTATTTAGTCAGATACCAGGTGAGATTTAAATACAGTCCCTCTTAACCCCTATTAACACAGATACCAGGTGAATTTTAAATACAGTCCCTCCTAACCCTTATTTAGTCAGATACCAGGTGAGATTTAAATACAGTCCCTCTTAACCCCTATTAACACAGATACCAGGTGAATTTTAAATACAGTCCCTCCTAACCCTTATTTAGTCAGATACCAGGTGAGATTTAAATACAGTCCCTCTTAACCCCTATTAACACAGATACCAGGTGAATTTTAAATACAGTCCCTCCTAACCCTTATTTAGTCAGATACCAGGTGAGATTTAAATACAGTCCCTCTTAACCCCTATTAACACAGATACCAGGTGAATTTTAAATACAGTCCCTCCTAACCCTTATTTAGTCAGATACCAGGTGAGATTTAAATACAGTCCCTCTTAACCCCTATTAACACAGATACCAGGTGAATTTTAAATACAGTCCCTCCTAACCCTTATTTAGTCAGATACCAGGTGAGATTTAAATACAGTCCCTCTTAACCCCTATTAACACAGATACCAGGTGAATTTTAAATACAGTCCCTCCTAACCCTTATTTAGTCAGATACCAGGTGAGATTTAAATACAGTCCCTCTTAACCCCTATTAACACAGATACCAGGTGAATTTTAAATACAGTCCCTCCTAACCCTTATTTAGTCAGATACCAGGTGAGATTTAAATACAGTCCCTCTTAACCCCTATTAACACAGATACCAGGTGAATTTTAAATACAGTCCCTCCTAACCCTTATTTAGTCAGATACCAGGTGAGATTTAAATACAGTCCCTCTTAACCCCTATTAACACAGATACCAGGTGAATTTTAAATACAGTCCCTCCTAACCCTTATTTAGTCAGATACCAGGTGAGATTTAAATACAGTCCCTCTTAACCCCTATTAACACAGATACCAGGTGAATTTTAAATACAGTCCCTCCTAACCCTTATTTAGTCAGATACCAGGTGAGATTTAAATACAGTCCCTCTTAACCCCTATTAACACAGATACCAGGTGAATTTTAAATACAGTCCCTCCTAAC
>NC_048568.1:45130808-45140808 GCF_013265735.2 Oncorhynchus mykiss | reverse complement strand
GTAGGCTAGATTACCAACAACGACGAGACGGCCTACAGGGAGGAGGTGAGGGCCCTCGGAGTGTGGTGTCAGGAAAATAACCTCACACTCAACGTCAACAAAACTAAGGAGATGATTGTGGACTTCAGGAAACAGCAGAGGGAACACCCCCCTATCCACATCGATGGAACAGTAGTGGAGAGGGTAGCAAGTTTTAAGTTCCTCGGCATACACATCACAGACAAACTGAATTGGTCCACTCACACAGACAGCATTGTGAAGAAGGCGCAGCAGCGCCTCTTCAACCTCAGGAGGCTGAAGAAATTCGGCTTGTCACCAAAAGCACTCACAAACTTCTACAGATGCACAATCGAGAGCATCCTGGCGGGCTGTATCACCGCCTGGTACGGCAACTGCTCCGCCCTCAACCGTAAGGCTCTCCAAAGGGTAGTGAGGTCTGCACAACGCATCACCGGGGGCAAACTACCTGCCCTCCAGGACACCTACACCACCCGATGTCACAGGAAGGCCATAAAGATCATCAAGGACATCAACCACCCGAGCCACTGCCTGTTCACCCCGCTATCATCCAGAAGGCGAGGTCAGTACAGCAGGGACCGAGTGACTGAAAAAAAGCTTCTATCTCAAGGCCATCAGACTGTTAAACAGCCACCACTAACATTGAGTGGCTGCTGCCAACACACTGACACTGACTCAACTCCAGCCACTTTAATAATGGGAATTGATGGGAAATGATGTAAATATATCACTAGCCACTTTAAACAATGCTATCTTATATAATGTTACTTACCCTACATTATTCATCTCATATGCATACGTATATACTGTACTCTATATCATCGATTGTATCCTTATGTAATACATGTATCACTAGCCACTTTAACTATGCCACTTTGTTTACATACTCATCTCATATGTATATACTGCACTCAATACCATCTACTGTATCTTGCCTATGCTGCTCTGTACCATCACTCATTCATATATCCTTATGTACATATTCTTTATCCCCTTACACTGTGTACAAGACAGTAGTTTTGGAATTGTTAGTTAGATTACTTGTTATTACTGCATTGTCGGAACTAGAAGCACAAGCATTTCACTACACTCGCATTAACATCTGCTAACCATGTGTATGTGACAAATAAAATTTGATTTGATTTGATTTGACTACACAGTGTTCTCTACACAGTATTCACTACACAGTGTTCACTACACAGTATTCACTCCTACTGGCCCTGATACAGATTTAGAACACTGGACAACTCCTCCTCGTCCTCGTCCTCGTCCTCGTCCTCGTCCTCGTCCTCCTCCTCCTCCTCCTCCTCCTCCTCCTCCTCCTCCTCATCTCTACTCATCCCCCTCTCATCCTCCTCCTCTTCCTCCTCCTCCTTTCTAACCATCCCTTTCTCCTCTTCCAGACCCTCGCCAGTCCCAGTCGTCTCCTCCCTGGTCCTATGAGCAGTCCTACCCGTCCTACCTGAGTCCCATGACCTCCCCGTCTGTCCACTCCACCACGCCCCTCTCCTCCAGCCGAGCCACGGGCTTGCCCAACATCACTGACCCGCCCCGCCGCCTGCCAGGTAACACACACTAGCAACACCCTGTATCCCACCCTCATCCCACCCTGCATCCCACCCTGTATTCCACCCTCATCCCACCCTGCCTCCCACTGCTGTCTTGCTTCTGAAGCTAAGCAGGGTTGGTCCTGGTCAGGCCCTGGATGGGAGACCAGATGCTGCTGGAAGTAGTGTTGGAGGGCAAGTAGAGTAGGGCAAGTAGTTGGAGGGCAAGTAGACAGAGCAGGTGAGTACAGGTAGGGTAGACAGAGCAGGTGAGTACAGGTATGGTAGATAGAGCAGGTGAGTACAGGTAGGGTAGACAGAGCAGGTAGGGTAGACAGAGCACGTGAGTACAGGTAGGGTAGACAGAGTAGGTAGGGTAGACAGAGCAGGTAGGGTTGACAAGTCAGGTGAGGACAGGTGGGGTAGACAAAGCAGGTGAGTACAGGTAGGGTAGACAGAGCAGGTAGGGTAGACAGAGCAGGTGAGTACAGGTGGGGTAGCCAGAGCAGGTAGGGTAGACAGAGAGGGTAGGGTAAACAGAACAGGTGAGTACAGGTAGGGTAGACAGAGCAGGTGAGTACTGGTAGGGTAGATAGAGCGGTTGAGTACTGGTAAGGTAGACAGAGCAGGTGAGTACAGGTAGGGTAGACAGAGAAGGTGAGTACAGGTAGGGTAGACAGAGCAGGTGAGTTCAGGTAGGGTAGACAGAGCAGGTGAGTTCAGGTGGGGTAGCCAGAGCAGGTAGGGTAGACAGAGAGGGTAGGGTAAACAGAACAGGTGAGTACAGGTAGGGTAGACAGAGCAGGTGAGTACTGGTAGGGTAGACAGAGCAGGTGAGTACAGGTAGGGTAGATAGAGCGGGTGAGTACTGGTAGGGTAGACAGAGCAGGTGAGTACAGGTAGGGTAGACAGAGCAGGTGAGTACCGGTAGGGTAGACAGAGCAGGTGAGTACAGGTAGGGTAGACAGAGCAGGTGAGTACAGGTATGGTAGATAGAGCAGGTGAGTACAGGTAGGGTAGACAGAGCAGGTAGGGTAGACAGAGCACGTGAGTACAGGTAGGGTAGACAGAGTAGGTAGGGTAGACAGAGCAGGTAGGGTTGACAAGTCAGGTGAGTACAGGTGGGGTAGACAAAGCAGGTGAGTACAGGTAGGGTAGACAGAGCAGGTAGGGTAGACAGAGCAGGTGAGTACAGGTAAGGAATACAGAGCAGGTGAGTTCAGGTAGGGTAGACAGAGCAGGTGAGTACAGGTAGGGTAGACAGAGCAGGTAGGGTATACAGAGCAGGTGAGTACAGGTAGGGTAGACAGAGCAGGTGAGTACCGGTAGGGTAGACAGAGCAGGTGAGTACAGGTAGGGTAGACAGAGAAGGTGAGTACAGGTAGGATAGATAGAGCAGGTGACTACAGGTAGGGTAGACAGAGGAGGTAGGGTAGACAGAGCAGGTGAGTACAGGTAGGGTAGACAGAGTAGGTAGGGTAGACAGAGCAGGTAGGGTTGACAAGTCAGGTGAGTACAGGTGGGGTAGACAAAGCAGGTGAGTACTGGTAGGGTAGACAGAGCAGGTGAGTACTGGTAGGGTAGATAGAGCGGGTGAGTACTGGTACGGTAGACAGAGCAGGTGAGTACTGGTAGGGTAGATAGAGCGGGTGAGTACTGGTAAGGTAGACAGAGCAGGTGAGTACAGGTAGGGTAGACAGAGCAGGTGAGTACAGGTAGGGTAGACAGAGCAGGTGATTACAGGTAGGGTAGACAGAGAAGGTGAATACAGGTAGGGTAGACAATGCAGGTGAGTACTGGTAGGGTAGACAGAGCAGGTGAGTACAGGTAGGGTAGACAGAGCAGGTGAGTTCAGGTAGGGTAGACAGAGCAAGTAGGGTAGACAGAGCAGGTGAGTTCAGGTAGGGTAGACAGAGCAGGTGAGTTCAGGTAGGCTAGACAGAGCAGGTGAGTTCAGGTAGGGTAGACAGAGCAGGTGGGGTAGACAGATCAGGTGAGTTCAGGTGGGGTAGACAGAGCAGGTGAGTACTGGTAGGGTAGACAGAGCAGGTGAGTACTGGTAGGGTAGATAGAGCAGGTGAGTACTGGTTTTGTAGACAGAGCAAGTAGGGTAGACAGAGCAGGTGAGTTCAGGTAGGGTAGACAAAGCAGGTGAGTTCATGTAGGGTAGACAGAGCAGGTGGGGTAAACAGAGCAGGTGAGTTCAGGTAGGGTAGACCGAGCAGGTGAGTTCAGGTAGGGTAGACAGAGCAGGTGAGTACAGGTAGGGTAGACAGAGCAGGTGAGTACAGGTATGGTAGATAGAGCAGGTGAGTACCGGTAGGGTAGACAGAGCAGGTGAGTACAGGTAGGGTAGACAGAGCAGGTGAGTACAGGTATGGTAGATAGAGCAGGTGAGTACAGGTAGGGTAGACAGAGCAGGTAGGGTAGACAGAGCACGTGAGTACAGGTAGGGTAGACAGAGTAGGTAGGGTAGACAGAGCAGGTAGGGTTGACAAGTCAGGTGAGTACAGGTGGGGTAGACAAAGCAGGTGAGTACAGGTAGGGTAGACAGAGCAGGTAGGGTAGACAGAGCAGGTGAGTACAGGTAAGGAATACAGAGCAGGTGAGTTCAGGTAGGGTAGACAGAGCAGGTGAGTACAGGTAGGGTAGACAGAGCAGGTAGGGTATACAGAGCAGGTGAGTACAGGTAGGGTAGACAGAGCAGGTGAGTACCGGTAGGGTAGACAGAGCAGGTGAGTACAGGTAGGGTAGACAGAGAAGGTGAGTACAGGTAGGATAGATAGAGCAGGTGACTACAGGTAGGGTAGACAGAGGAGGTAGGGTAGACAGAGCAGGTGAGTACAGGTAGGGTAGACAGAGTAGGTAGGGTAGACAGAGCAGGTAGGGTTGACAAGTCAGGTGAGTACAGGTGGGGTAGACAAAGCAGGTGAGTACTGGTAGGGTAGACAGAGCAGGTGAGTACTGGTAGGGTAGATAGAGCGGGTGAGTACTGGTACGGTAGACAGAGCAGGTGAGTACTGGTAGGGTAGATAGAGCGGGTGAGTACTGGTAAGGTAGACAGAGCAGGTGAGTACAGGTAGGGTAGACAGAGCAGGTGAGTACAGGTAGGGTAGACAGAGCAGGTGATTACAGGTAGGGTAGACAGAGAAGGTGAATACAGGTAGGGTAGACAATGCAGGTGAGTACTGGTAGGGTAGACAGAGCAGGTGAGTACAGGTAGGGTAGACAGAGCAGGTGCGTTCAGGTAGGGTAGACAGAGCAAGTAGGGTAGACAGAGCAGGTGAGTTCAGGTAGGGTAGACAGAGCAGGTGAGTTCAGGTAGGCTAGACAGAGCAGGTGAGTTCAGGTAGGGTAGACAGAGCAGGTGGGGTAGACAGATCAGGTGAGTTCAGGTGGGGTAGACAGAGCAGGTGAGTACTGGTAGGGTAGACAGAGCAGGTGAGTACTGGTAGGGTAGATAGAGCAGGTGAGTACTGGTTTTGTAGACAGAGCAAGTAGGGTAGACAGAGCAGGTGAGTTCAGGTAGGGTAGACAAAGCAGGTGAGTTCATGTAGGGTAGACAGAGCAGGTGGGGTAAACAGAGCAGGTGAGTTCAGGTAGGGTAGACCGAGCAGGTGAGTTCAGGTAGGGTAGACAGAGCAGGTGAGGTAGACAGAGCAGGTGGGGTAGACAGAGCAGCAGAGCAGGTGAGTACTGGTAGGGTAGATAGAGCAGGTGAGTACTGGTGGGGTAGACAGAGCAGGTGAGTACAGGTGGGGTAGACAGTGCAGGTGAGTACAGGTGGGGTAGACAGAGCAGGTGAGTACAGGTGGGGTAGACAGAGCAGGTGGGGTAGACAGAGCAGGTGAGTACAGGTGGGGTAGACAGAGCAGGTGAGTACAGGTGGGGTAGACAGAGCAGGTGGGGTAGACAGAGCAGGTGAGTACAGGTGGGGTAGACAGAGCAGGTGAGTACAGGTGGGGTAGACAGAGCAGGTAGGGTAGACAGAGCAGGTGGGGTAGACAGAGCAGGTGAGTACAGGTAGGGTAGACAGAGCAGGTGGGGTAAACAGAGCTTTTTTTGGTGGTTATGTCCCAGTTCCACTGCTTTGTGTTAATTTAGTCATATATGCAAATATACCATTCACAGTGTATGTATGTAAATGAGGCACATATAATTTCCTTCATTTTAAAACTCAATAGATTCCCGATACCATGAGAACATGAATATATGAGTCCGTTCTAAGAAGAAGAAAAATTACATTTCACAATAAATAATATACCTGAATTCCCACATAAATACATTATTTGTCCTTGCCAATAAAATTCACTCAATCATTTATGGATTATAACATTTCTAAAAGTTTGGAATGTCTTCATCTGTTGTCCAACTGTTGTATTTATTAGAATCATTTTCTAAACGTTTTAACACTCTTGATGACTGTTGTTACATGCACTCACACACACACACACACACTCACACACACACACAGTAGAAAGAAACAAAATTATTGTTTTTCTTTAACTCTGCTGAACCTTTGAATTTCAAAACAACCACTTTTACAACTCTAAATGTCACGTTGCAGACGGTCAGTAACATGAGATGGGTCTATTGTTCTATGTTAGTTAGTTCTCCTGTAGACTTTAGACGTATTGGGGCTGAGGGGCGAGGCCTGCCTGACTGATTCCCTAAACAGTGGTTAGCACAGATCTGTTTTTTTAACAGTGGAAAAGACGATTGTTTCCTTTTTTCCCGGCTGCAAGGCTTTGATCCCAGAGGACTCTGGGTAATAACAGGCCCAGGATAATGAAGGACAAAAACAGCTTCATACACTGCCGCCATCGCAATGCATGCTGGGTACTCAGAGCGCCCAGAGGTGCCCCAACAGCAGCATCTGTCTCTCTATCCAACGTGAACGCTTCTCTTTCTCTCTCTCTCTCTCTCTCACTCTTTCTCTATCTCTCTCCCCTCTCTCTCTTCCCCAATCTCTCTCTCGCTCTCGTCTCTCTCTCACTCTCTTCTTTCTTTACCTCCCTCTGTCCCTCACGCTCTCTTCTCTCTTCCCCCTCCACATTATCTCTCTTGCTTTATTCTCTCTCCTCTCTCGCTTTCGCTCTCGCTCTCTCTCCCTCGCTCCCTCTTTTCCCCCGCTCTCTCTCTCTCTCTCTCTCTCGCTCTCTCTCTCTCTCTCTCTCTCTCTCTCTCTCTCTCTCTCTCTCTCTCGCTCTCTCTCTCTCTCACTCTTTCTCTATCTCTCTCCCCTCTCTCTCTTCCCCAATCTCTCTCTCGCTCTCGTCTCTCTCTCACTCTCTTCTTTCTTTACCTCCCTCTGTCCCTCACGCTCTCTTCTCTCTTCCCCCTCCACATTATCTCTCTTGCTTTATTCTCTCTCCTCTCTCGCTTTCGCTCTCGCTCTCTCTCCCTCGCTCCCTCTTTTCCCCCGCTCTCTCTCTCTCTCTCTCTCTCGCTCTCTCTCTCTCTCTCTCTCTCTCTCTCTCTCTCTCTCTCTCTCTCGCTCTCTCTCTCTCTCGCTCTCTCTCCCTCGCTCCCTCTTTTCCCCCACTCTCTCTCTCTCTCTCTCTCTCCCTCCTCCTCTCTATTTCTCTCTGTGGTGAGGTCTTGTAGAAACAATAAATGTGGCCAGACTAGTTTGTCTCTACACCTGTTTGATGTCGTGCCAGGAGACTCTTTGTGTTTCTACTACACCCTAATTCCACCTCCTTACCGTATCCCAGAGTCAGCCAGCCAGAGTGTGTGAGATGTCGACATTCTGCCAGCTGTTCTGTCAACTCTGATTGTGTTGGTTTCATCTCACCAGTGACACACTTTATTCTTAACACTAATCTCTAGTGGACAGACTGAAAGATTTTAGTTCTGGGTTTATCTCTTCTGTGTAGACCTATAGTTTTAGGTTCTGTGTTTATCTCTGTGTAGACCTGTAGTTTACAGTTCTGGGTTTATCTCCTCTGTATAGACCTGTAGTTTACAGTTCTGGGTTTATCTCCTCTGCGTAGACCTGTAGTTTACAGTTCTGGGTTTATCTCTGTGTAGACCTGTAGTTTACAGTTCTGGGTTTATGTCCTCTGAGTAGACCTGTAGTTTACAGTTCTGGGTTTATGTCCTCTGAGTAGACCTGTAGTTTACAGTTCTGGGTTTATCTCTGTGTAGACCTGTAGTTTACAGTTCTGGGTGTATCTCCTCTGTGTAGACCTGTAGTTTACAGTTCTGGGTTTATCTCCTCTGTGTAGACCTGTAGTTTACAGTTCTGGGTTTATCTCTGTGTAGACCTGTAGTTTACAGTTCTGGGTTTATCTCCTCTGTGTAGACCTGTAGTTTACAGTTCTGGGTTTATCTCCTCTGTGTAGACCTGTAGTTTACAGTTCTGGGTTTATCTCCTCTGTGTAGACCTGTAGTTTACAGTTCTGGGTTTATCTCCTCTGTGTAGACCTGTAGTTTACAGTTCTGGGTTTATCTCATCTGTGTAGACCTGTAGTTTACAGTTCTGGGTTTATCTCCTCTGTGTAGACCTGTAGTTTACAGTTCTGGGTTTATCTCTGTGTAGACCTGTAGTTTACAGTTCTGGGTTTATCTCTGTGTAGACCTGTAGTTTACAGTTCTGGGTTTATCTCATCTGTGTAGACCTGTAGTTTACAGTTCTGGGTTTATCTCCTCTGTGTAGACCTGTAGTTTACAGTTCTGGGTTTATCTCCTCTGTGTAGACCTGTAGTTTACAGTTCTGGGTTTATCTCTGTGTAGACCTGTAGTTTACAGTTCTGGGTTTATCTCCTCTGTGTAGACCTGTAGTTTACAGTTCTGGGTTTATCTCCTCTGTGTAGACCTGTAGTTTACAGTTCTGGGTTTATCTCCTCTGTGTAGACCTGTAGTTTACAGTTCTGGGTTTATCTCTGTGTAGACCTGTAGTTTACAGTTCTGGGTTTATCTCCTCTGTGTAGACCTGTAGTTTACAGTTCTGGGTTTATCTCCTCTGTGTAGACCTGTAGTTTACAGTTCTGGGTTTATCTCCTCTGTGTAGACCTGTAGTTTACAGTTCTGGGTTTATCTCCTCTGTGTAGACCTGTAGTTTACAGTTCTGGGTTTATCTCTGTGTAGACCTGTAGTTTACAGTTCTGGGTTTATCTCCTCTGTGTAGACCTGTAGTTTACAGTTCTGGGTTTATCTCCTCTGTGTAGACCTGTAGTTTACAGTTCTGGGTTTATCTCCTCTGTGTAGACCTGTAGTTTACAGTTCTGGGTTTATCTCCTCTGTGTAGACCTGTAGTTTACAGTTCTGGGTTTATCTCATCTGTGTAGACCTGTAGTTTACAGTTCTGGGTTTATCTCCTCTGTGTAGACCTGTAGTTTACAGTTCTGGGTTTATCTCTGTGTAGACCTGTAGTTTACAGTTCTGGGTTTATCTCTGTGTAGACCTGTAGTTTACAGTTCTGGGTTTATCTCATCTGTGTAGACCTGTAGTTTACAGTTCTGGGTTTATCTCCTCTGTGTAGACCTGTAGTTTACAGTTCTGGGTTTATCTCCTCTGTGTAGACCTGTAGTTTACAGTTCTGGGTTTATCTCTGTGTAGACCTGTAGTTTACAGTTCTGGGTTTATCTCTGTGTAGACCTGTAGTTTACAGTTCTGGGTGTATCTCCTCTGTGTAGACCTGTAGTTTACAGTTCTGGGTTTATCTCCTCTGTGTAGACCTGTAGTTTACAGTTCTGGGTTTATCTCTGTGTAGACCTGTAGTTTACAGTTCTGGGTTTATCTCCTCTGTGTAGACCTGTAGTTTACAGTTCTGGGTTTATCTCCTCTGTGTAGACCTGTAGTTTACAGTTCTGGGTTTATCTCCTCTGTGTAGACCTGTAGTTTACAGTTCTGGGTTTATCTCCTCTGTGTAGACCTGTAGTTTACAGTTCTGGGTTTATCTCATCTGTGTAGACCTGTAGTTTACAGTTCTGGGTTTATCTCCTCTGTGTAGACCTGTAGTTTACAGTTCTGGGTTTATCTCTGTGTAGACCTGTAGTTTACAGTTCTGGGTTTATCTCTGTGTAGACCTGTAGTTTACAGTTCTGGGTTTATCTCATCTGTGTAGACCTGTAGTTTACAGTTCTGGGTTTATCTCCTCTGTGTAGACCTGTAGTTTACAGTTCTGGGTTTATCTCCTCTGTGTAGACCTGTAGTTTACAGTTCTGGGTTTATCTCTGTGTAGACCTGTAGTTTACAGTTCTGGGTTTATCTCCTCTGTGTAGACCTGTAGTTTACAGTTCTGGGTTTATCTCCTCTGTGTAGACCTGTAGTTTACAGTTCTGGGTTTATCTCCTCTGTGTAGACCTGTAGTTTACAGTTCTGGGTTTATCTCTGTGTAGACCTGTAGTTTACAGTTCTGGGTTTATCTCCTCTGTGTAGACCTGTAGTTTACAGTTCTGGGTTTATCTCCTCTGTGTAGACCTGTAGTT
>NC_048568.1:45048308-45125808 GCF_013265735.2 Oncorhynchus mykiss | reverse complement strand
CTAATCTAGAACAGTCTTACAGATCTGGAACAATCACCTTCTAATCTAGAACAGTCTTACAGATCTGGAACAATCACCTTATATTCTAGAACAGTCTTATAGATCTGGAACAATCACCTTCTAATCTAGAACAGTCTTACAGATCTGGAACAATCACCTTATATTCTAGAACAGTCTTATAGATCTGGAACAATCACCTTCTAATCTAGAACAGTCTTACAGATCTGGAACAATCACCTTCTAATCTAGAACAGTCTTACAGATCTGGAACAATCACCTTCTATTCTAGAACAGTCTTACAGATCTGGAACAATCACCTTCTAATCTAGAACAGTCTTACAGATCTGGAACAATCACCTTCTATTCTAGAACAGTCTAACAGATCTGGAACAATCACCTTCTATTCTAGAACAGTCTAAGGGATCTGGTGGGTGGAGGCCAGAGGAAGTTTAAAGACTCTAATTGACATCACATGTTATGTGACGCTGGCGACAATCCGGCTTCGCTATTACTTCTCCCCATAAACACAGCCACACACACACCTACTCCTTCTCAGCAGACATGGTGACACGGAAGACGCCGTGTGATTTATGATAAGAGCAGCATGGTGTGCGTGTGGCTCCTATTCTTCTGATACTCTCTGGGCCCATGTTCACCACAGCCAGTTAATGGTGAAGCTGAGAAAGAGGGAGGGAGGGAGGGTGGTTCAAAGTGGTTCCACATGGGCCCCTCCTCAGTCATCCACATTGCTCTTTATGTGCTGCAATATGCACACACACACACAGAGAGAGAGAGAGAGAGACATTAACATGCAGAGACAAAAACACATGACAGCATAGACACACACACACACCCATACAGAATACACACACACACCCATACAGAACACACACACATACAGATTACACACACACATACAGATTACACACACACACCCATACAGAACACACACACATACATATTACACACACACATGCAGATTACACACACAGACCCATACAGAACACACACACACACACAGAGAGAGAGAGACATTAACATGCAAGAGACAAAAACACACAACACCATAGACATGCGCACACACACACACACACATACATACAGACTACACACACACACCCATACAGAACACACACACACACACACACACACACACACATATACAGATTACACACACACACACACCCATACAGAACACACACACACACATATTCAGATTACACACACACATACATACATATTACACACACAGACATTCATACACAGTTCCCAGCAAACCAAAACATCCCTCAAACACATTGAATCTGTTCTTTAAAGGTTCCCAGAATGTTCCCTTAGGTTGTGGGAACAGTGTGATGATGTCACAAAAGATGTGTTCTCAAAACCTGTTCGGTTGTGCGGATGATTCTACAATGTTTCTCTTAGGGTGAAAAAAAACAACATTCACCTGATGTCACAAGAACGTTCCGGAACACATTTAATTTCTTCAGTCTAATAACATTCAGGACACAGAACGCAGTTTCTGAGTTACTCAAACGTTCTCGTCCTCTTCGAATGCTGTGTACTGTGACACTGTATTTTAGGATTGTCTTCATGTGTTGAAAGTTGGATATTCCTGTAAATAACTAGTATTCTTGTGTATTCGTATACTTCTTAAGTAGAACTCAGAACCTTCCAACTAAATATGGAAACAATTTGATTTGAATCAAAAACACAAATTTAAAAACCCTTAAAAATGATGATAAATAATAAATATACAAAATAACAAATTCCCGTTCAATGCAATAATATTTTTATGGATAACATTTTCTGTGCTGTCTTCTTCAACAGGATCTTAATTTAGCCCCTTCAAGAACGCAAATACAGTTGTAACTTTAAACTTATTTTGTACATAATGTTGCTGCTACCGTCTCTTATGACAGAAAATAACCTCTGGACATCAGAACAGCGATTACTCACCTTGAACTGGAAGAAGCTTTTATATATACTGCTTTCCTGGGAACAGGCCCAAATCCCTGTCATTTGCGTGAAGAAAAGATGGAGGAAAAAAGGAAGCAGGCTGCCTTCTGAGAATCTGTAGGCGAGCGAGTTAACTCCCACTTTTCCATCAATTCTACTGGCTAACGTGCAATCATTGGAAAATAAAATTGATGACCTACGATTACGATTATCCTCCCAAACTGGACATTGAGAACTGTAATATCCTATGTTTCAGTCGTGGCTGAACGACGACACGGATAATATAGAGCTGGCGGGATTTTAAATTCACCGGCAGAACAGAGAAGCTACGTCTGGTAAGACGAGGGGTGGAGGTGTGTGTCTATTTGTCAATAACAGCCGATGCTCAATGTCTAATATTAAAGAAGTCTCAAGGTATTGCTCGCCTGAGGTAGAGTACCTCATGATAAGCTGTAGACCACACTATCTACCAAGAGAGTTCTCATCTGTATTATTCATAGCTGTCTATTTACCACCACAGAACAAAGCTGGCATTAAGACCGCTCTCAACCAACTCTATAAGGCCATAAGCAAACAAGAAAATCCAGAAGCGGTGCTCCTAGTGGCCGGAGACTTTAATGCGGGCAAACTAATGCAGGCAAACTTTTACCACATTTTTACCAGCATGTCACATGTGCAACCAGAGGGAAAAAAACTCTAGAACTCTCCACCACCCTCAATTTGACAAATCTGACCATAATTTTAACTTTCCTGATTCCTGCTTAAAAGCAAAAACTAATGCAGAAAGTACCAGTGACTCGCCTAATACGGAAATGGTCAGATGACGCAGATGCTACACTACAGGACTGTTTTGCTAGCACAGACTGGAATGTTCCGGGATTCATCCAATGGCATTGAGCCATCGGCTTCATCAATAAGTGCATTGATGACGTCGTCCCCACAGTGACCATACTTACATATCCCAACCAGAAGCAATGGATTACAGGTAGCATCCGCACTCTGCTAAAGGCAAGAGCTGCCGCTTTCAAGGAGCGGGAGACTAATCCGGACGCTTATAAGAAATCCCCCTATGCCCAGAGACGAACCATCAAACAAGCAAAGTGTCAATACAGGATTAAGATTGAATCCTACTACACCGGCTCTAATGCTCGTCGGATGTGGCAGGGCTTAAAAACTATTACGGCCTACAAAGGGAAACCCAGACGCGAGCTGCCCAGTGACGCAAGCATACCAGATGAGCTGAATGCCTTTTATGCCCACTTCGAGGCAAGCAACACTGAAGCATGCATGAGAACACCAGCTGTTCTGGATGACTGTGTGATAACACTCTCAGTAGCTGATGTGAACACAATCTTTAAACAGGTCAACATTCACAAAGCCGCTGGGCCAGACGGATTACCAGGACGTGTACTCAAAACATGCGCGGACCAACTGTCACGTGTCTTCTCTGACATTTTCAACCTCTCCCTGTCTGAGTCTGTAATACCTACATGTTTCAAGCAGACCACCATAGTCCCTGTGCCCAAGGAAGCGAAGGTAACCTGCCTATATGATTACAACCTCTTAGAACTCACATCTGTAGCCATGAAGTACTTTGAAAGGCTGGTCATGGCTCACATCAACAGCATCCTCCTGGATACCCTAGACCCACTCCAATTCACATACCGCCCCAATAGATTCACAGATGACACAATCTTAATCGCACTCACACTGCCCTTTCCCACCTGGAGAATGCGGTTCATTGACTACAGCTCAGCATTCAACACCATAGTGCCCACAAAGCTCATCACTAAGCTAAGAACCCTGGGACTAAACACCTCCCTCTGCAACTGGATCCTGGACTTCTTGACGGACCACCCCTAGGTGGTGGGTAGGTCTGCCATGCTTATCTTCATCACGGGGGCCCCTCAGGGTTGTGTACTTAGACCCCTCCTGTACTCCCTGTTCACCCACGACTGCGTGGCCAAACACAACTCCAACACCATCATTAAGTTTCCTGACGACACAACAGTGGTCTGATCACCGACAACGATGAGACAGCCTATAGTGAGGAGGTCTGAACTGGCAGTGTGGTGTCAGGACAACAACCTCTCCCTCAATGTGATCAAGACAAAAGGAGCTGATCGTGAACTACAGGAAAAGGCGGGCCGAACAGGCCCCCATTAACATCGACGGGGCTGTAGTGGAACGGGTCGAGGGTTTCAAGTTCCTTGGTGTCCACATCACCAACGAACTATCATGGTCCAAACACACCAAGACAGTCATGAAGAGGGTACGACAAAACCTTTTTCCCCTCAGGAGACTGAAAAGATTTACAAATGAAGTCAACTAACCTCAACTAACACTGACTCGGTATCGGTACATAGCCTCGTTATTTTTTACTTTAGTTTATTTGGTAAATATATTTTTTTCACTCCTCTTGAACTGCACTTTTGGTTAAGGGTTTGTAAGTAAGCATTTTACAGTGAGGTCTACACCTGTTGTATTCGGCTCATGTGACAAATAAAGTTTGATTTGATTTAGTGTTGCAGAGCGTTAATGATCTGGCTGCAGATCTGGAGATCACATGTTCAATCCCACAGACATGTATTATCCATGTTTCAGTTACCATCTGGGTTAGTTATGTCTAAGAAGGCTAAAAAGGAAGCATGGAATTCCTGACTGACCATACTGCCATGGCGACCATGTTGCCATGGCGACCATACTGCCATAGGTATACTGAAAAAAATAAGCTTCCCTGGTGGAACAGAGGAAGAAAGACCTGGCTTGGGAACCAACGATTGCAGATTCAAATCGTCAATATATGAAGTTTAAAGAATACGGTTGTGTTTGTATGATTAAATGCTGTTCAGATATCCTCTGAATGATATTAAAATGTTGTGTGTCTCTGTACCACCTTGTTGTGGGCCTACAATACGGTCATCAAATGCATATCGCCATTCAATCTGGAGAACAATATAATGGGATGTATTTCAATCAGCTTTCTTATGCTTTAAGGAGCTACAAATGTGCGTGCTGAGAATGTTGTGGTAATGTTCCAGAAATGTTGTGGTAATGTTCCTGGAATGTTGTGGTAATGTTCCTGGAATGCTGTGGTAATGTTCCTGGAATGTTGTGGTAATGTTCCAGAAATGTTGTGGTAATGTTCCTGGAATGTTGTGGTAATGTTCCTGGAATGCTGTGGTAATGTTCCTTGAATGTTGTGGTAATGTTCCTGGAATGTTGTGGTAATGTTCCTGGAATGTTGTGGTAATGCTGTTTGATTCAGTGTCCTTTGTCTCTGCACAACCCTGTGTGGGTGAACCAGTGAGAGCTGGTCAAACTTTTAGCTTTTTGCCATTCTCAGTGCAGGTGGTACATAAAGCCCTGAAATCCTTAAATCAGAGAAAGCCTGCAGGTCCTGATCTTTTTGATCCCTGCTTTTTAAATCTGGCAGCTGATTTCATAGCTGAACCACTTACATATCTGTTCAATCTAACCCTGGAATGTAATGAAATTCCAAAGATCTGGAAATCAGCATTTGTCCTACCACTTTTAAAAGGGGGAGATCCAACTCTTTTAAATGATTATAGGCCAATCTCAAAGCTGTCACCCCTGGTGAAAATACTTGAAACCCTTGTGAGTGAACAGCTAAAATAGTTTTTATTTACTAACTCAATTACAGCAGCCATGAAGGTTTTAAATTATATCACTGAAGCCCTTGACAAAAACAGCACTGTGTCTCACTTTTTATTGATCTCTCTAAGGCTTTTGATACAGTTGATCATGCTATACTAAGGCAGAGATTGTCGAGTGTAGGTCTTTCGGAGCATGCAGTTGCATGGTTTGCTAACTATCTGTCCGATAGAACTCAGTGCACTCAATTTGATGGGCTTATGTCTGTTAAATTGTCTGTCTTTAATGGTGTGCCCCAAGGCTCTGTACTTGGTCCTCTCTTATCCACTATTTATAGAAATTATTTAGACAAAAATGTCCAAAATGCACAACTTCATTTTTATGCTGATGATACTGTTATTTACTGTTGTGCCTCGTCTCTTACAAAAGCTTTCCAGAACTTGCAAACTGCTTTTTATACTGTTCAACATACCTTGTGTCAATTGAAGCTGTTCAAGGCTGTTTGTTTTAGAATGTTAAAACTCTGAACACAATGAGAACATGTTCAATAGCACCATTTAGGTTTGAAATGATACAATAAATATTATTTCATAGTTTGGGCTTGTTTGCTGCTGGCACAGCTCCCCAAAATAGATTGTAAAATAGATTTTCTTATATTAATGGGACCACATTAATAGAGAATAAATACATAAATTGTTTTCCTTATGAAGGGAAGATAAAGACAAATTAATTAAACTAATGTTTCTCTCTCTCTCTCTCTCTCTCTTTCTCTTTCTCTCTCTCTCTCTTTCTCTCTCTCTCTCTCTATCCACCCCTCTCTCACTTTCCCTCCCTCCATCCATCCATCCATCCATCCAACTCTCTCTCTCTCTCTCTCTCTCTCTCTCTCTGTCTCTCTCTCTCTCTCTCTCTCTCTCTCTCTCTCTCTCTTTCTCTCTCTCTTTCTCTCTCTCTCTCTCTCTCTCTCTCTCTCTCTCTCTCGGTTCATCAGACCTCAGTCCGTTCCCAGGCCAGTTTGATCGTCAGTTCCCGGGTCTCCCCTCTCTGACGGAGTCTCGTTTTTCCAGTCCCAGAATGCACTACCCCACCACCTTCACCTACACCCCTCCCGTCACCGCCGCCATGTCACTAGGCTCCGCCCACTACCACACCTACCTGCCCCCTCCCTACCCCGGTTCCGCCCAAAGTCAGAGTGGACCCTTCCAAACCAGCAGTACTCCCTATCTTTACTATGGAGCCTCCTCTGGGTCGTACCAGTTCTCCATGGTTCCCGGGGGGGACCGCTCACCCTCCAGGATGGTTCCTCCCTGCACCAGCGCCTCCACCGGCAGCTCCCTGGCTAACCCTAACCTGCCCAGCCAAGGTGGGGGAGAGGGGGCGGTGGAGGGGGATGGGAGTCACAGCAACTCCCCCACTGTACTCAACACTGCTGGGGGGCGCATGGACGAAGCTGTCTGGAGACCCTACTGAGGAGGAGAGGAGGAAGAGTTGGAAAAGATGAAGGAGGCGGAACACGAGGAGCAAGAAGAAGAGGAGGAAGATGAGAAGAAGAGGAGGATGAAGAGAAGGAGGAAAGGAGAGGAGGCCCGAAGAAAGTAGGTGTGACAATGTAACTGATGTCATGGTTTTTAAAGCACAAATCCTTTTGAAAAGGGAGTTGTTGAGTTGCGATGAATAAACACCAGTGTCTCCTGCATCTGGAAATATACTCTGAGATGTAATGACAAAAGAAACAAAGAGAATGACTAGTATGGACCTGCCTGGAGGAATGTGCTGTGTGTGGCCAGACAGACAGACAGACACTACAAAGGGAATGACTAGTATGGACCTGCCTGGAGGAATGTGCTGTGTGTGGCCAGACAGACAGACAGACACTAGGGAATGACTAGTATGAACCTGCCTGGAGGAATGTGCTGTGTGTGGCCAGACAGACAGACAGACACTACAAAGGGAATGACTAGTATGGACCTGCCTGGAGGAATGTGCTGTGTGTGGCCAGACAGACAGACAGACACTACAAAGGGAATGACTAGTAGGAACCTGCCTGGAGGAATGTGCTGTGTGTGGCCAGACAGAGACAGACAGACACTACAAAGGGAATGACTAGTATGGACCTGCCTGGAGGAATGTGCTGTGTGTGGCCAGACAGACAGACAGACACTACAAAGGGACCTCGGCTCTTCTCAGCATCAATGAGACACAAACATGAACAATTATGGTAGACTGCCGGCCCCAGTGGAGAAGACATTATAATACTAAAGTATTACCACATAGTAACCATAGTACTACAATACTACTATATAGTACTATACCATAGTACTATAATACTACTATATAGTACTATACCATAGTACTACAATACTACTATATAGTACTATATCATAGTACTACAATACACTATATAGTACTATATCATAGTACTACAGTACTACTATATAGTACTATACCATAGTACTACAATACTACTATATAGTACTATACCATAGTACTACAATACTACTATATAGTACTATACCATAGTACTACAATACTACTATATAGTACTATACCATAGTACTACAATACTACTATATAGTACTATATCATAGTACTACATACTCCAGTATCATCATCCACAGCCTACAAGACAATTATTCAGGCTATTTGTAGCAGACAGCTTGTTTTGGATTTCTATAAGGCTTTTAGCTGAGCATGTTATGTACTAGGACTATATAACAGGACTATATAACAGGACTATATAACAGGACTATATAACAGGACTATATAACAGGACTATTTAACAGGACTATATAACAGGACTATATAACAGGACTATATAACAGGACTATATAACAGGACTATTTAACAGGACTATATAACAGGACTATATAACAGGACTGTTTAACAGGACTATTTAACAGGACTATATAACAGGACTATATAACAGGACTATATAACAGGACTATATAACAGGACTGTTTAACAGGACTATTTAACAGGACTATATAACAGGACTATTTAACAGGACTATATAACAGGACTATATAACAGGACTATATAACAGGACTATATAACAGGACTATATAACAGGACTATTTAACAGGACTATATAACAGGACTATATAACAGGACTATTTAACAGGACTATATAACAGGACTATATAACAGGACTATTTAACAGGACTATTTAACAGGACTATTTAACAGGACTATATAACAGGACTATATAACAGGACTATATAACAGGACTATTTAACAGGACTATATAACAGGACTGTTTAACAGGACTATATAACAGGACTATTTAACAGGACTATTTAACAGGACTATTTAACAGGACTATATAACAGGACTATATAACAGGACTATATAACAGGACTATATAACAGGACTATATAACAGGACTATATAACAGGACTATATAACAGGACTACATAACAGGACTATATAACAGGACTATATAACAGGACTACATAACAGGACTACATAACAGGACTACATGACAGGACATCACTGAGTAGCGAAAGAGGACAGGAACATTTATGCCACCATGGTGATGACAGTCACACACGTGTTACCATAGTGATGATGAGAGTCACGTATGTTATTGTGTGGTAGTATGAACAGCAAGTTTGCTTTAAAATGTCTGTACACTCATTTTATATCAATGAATTAAATTGGTATATTATTTGTGAAAATATGATGTGGGTTGAGGAGTTTTAACTTATGAAGACATAAATGATGTAATGTATTTGTTGACTTGAGGGTAAAATCGTAATCTGAACATTTTTGATGCATGTGTTTGTATGCGTTTCATTAGATCCACTCTGTCTGTCTTTTTCATTCAAAGATGTATATTTTTAACATGTTGTAAACTTAAACATCCTCTCCAAAGAGAATGAAAAAATCATTTTGCTCTGTAAAATAATAATGATTCTGTCTGAATGATGACATCCTTGTGCGCACAGTAACTTCCTTAACTAGCAACGACATGCTAGTTAACCGAATAAAACACCGAGCTCTGACTTCACACGGCAACAACATACTAGTTAACTGAATAAAACACCGAGCTCTGACTTCACACGGCAACAACATGCTAGTTAACCGAATAAAACACAGAGCTTTGACTTCACACGGCAACGACATGCTAGTTAACCGAATAAAACACCGAGCTCTGACTTCACACGGCAACAACATGCTAGTTAACCGAATAAAACACAGAGCTCTGACTTCACACGGCAACAACATGCTAGTTAACCGAATAAAACACAGAGCTTTGACTTCACACGGCAACGACATGCTAGTTAACCGAATAAAACACCGAGCTCTGACTTCACACGGCAACAACATGCTAGTTAACCGAATAAAACACAGAGCTCTGACTTCACACGGCAACGACATGCTAGTTAACCGAATAAAACACCGAGCTCTGACTTCACACGGCAACAACATGTATCACGCCGTCTAACCAATGACAACTTGTTACTTCAATCAGGAAGGTACATTTTTTGTCACATTGAAACGGTTCAAATCCCCGGAGCCGACAAGGTGAAAAATCTGTCTCAGTGCCCTTGAGCAAGGCACTTAACCCTAATTGCTACAGAGGCACTTTACAATTGTGACCCTGGTCCTGAGCCCACCAACTGTGCTTGTCAGTGGGATTTGGGATCTCACATTTTCATTAGACACTTGAGTGTAAGCACCCCCAAAATTATTATTATTATTGTGATACAAAAGCTATATTTATAGTTACTGACACAGATACACAGGTACACAGGTACACAGATACACAGGTACACAGGTACACAGGTACACAGGTACACAGGTACACAGGTACACAGATACACAGGTACACAGGTACACAGATACACAGGTACACAGATACACAGATACACAGGTACACAGGTACACAGGTACACAGATACACAGGTACACAGGTACACAGGTACACAGATACACAGGTACACAGGTACACAGATACACAGGTACACAGGTACACAGGTACACAGGTACACAGGTACACAGATACACAGATACACAGGTACACAGGTACACAGATACACAGATACACAGGTACACAGGTACACAGATACACAGGTACACAGGTACACAGATACACAGGTACACAGGTACACAGGTACACAGGTACACAGATACACAGGTACACAGGTACACAGGTACACAGGTACACAGGTACACAGGTACACAGGTACACAGATACACAGGTACACAGGTACACAGGTACACAGATACACAGGTACACAGGTACACAGGTACACAGATACACAGGTACACAGGTACACAGATACACAGATACACAGGTACACAGGTACACAGGTACACAGATACACAGATACACAGGTACACAGGTACACAGATACACAGGTACACAGGTACACAGATACACAGGTACACAGGTACACAGATACACAGGTACACAGGTACACAGATACACAGGTACACAGGTACACAGGTACACAGATACACAGGTACACAGGTACACAGGTACACAGGTACACAGGTACACAGGTACACAGATACACAGGTACACAGGTACACAGGTACACAGATACACAGGTACACAGGTACACAGATACACAGGTACACAGGTACACAGATACACAGGTACACAGGTACACAGATACACAGGTACACAGATACACAGATACACAGGTACACAGGTACACAGGTACACAGATACACAGGTACACAGGTACACAGGTACACAGGTACACAGGTACACAGATACACAGGTACACAGGTACACAGATACACAGGTACACAGGTACACAGATACACAGGTACACAGATACACAGATACACAGGTACACAGGTACACAGGTACACAGGTACACAGATACACAGGTACACAGGTACACAGGTACACAGATACACAGGTACACAGGTACACAGATACACAGGTACACAGATACACAGGTACACAGATACACAGATACACAGGTACACAGGTACACAGGTACACAGATACACAGGTACACAGATACACAGGTACACAGGTACACAGATACACAGGTACACAGATACACAGGTACACAGGTACACAGATAGGCCAAAGATCAAAATGGTTGTGCCAGGCTTGTTGGTGTCCACAACACACGGTACTGTATGGTGTAGCTTGTCAGCATGAACACCTCATCCTGACTGGATTCACACTCAGTTCAATATGAGTCACATACATACACTATCTACATTAACAATCACATACACTATCTACATTAACAATCACATACACTATCTATATTAACAATCACATACACTATCTACATTAACAATCACATACACTATCTACATTAACAATCACATACACTATCTACATTAACAATCACATACACTATCTATGTTAACAATCACATACACTATCTACATTAACAATCACATACACTATCTACATTAACAATCACATACACTATCTATGTTAACAATCACATACACTATCTACATTAACAATCACATACACTATCTACATTAACAATCACATACACTATCTACATTAACAATCACATACACTATCTACATTAACAATCACATACACTATCTACATTAACAATCACATACACTATCTACATTAACAATCACATACACTATCTACATTAACAATCACATACACTATCTACATTAACAATCACATACACTATCTACATTAACAATCACATACACTATCTACATTAACAATCACATACACTATCTACATTAACAATCACATACACTATCTACATTAACAATCACATACACTATCTACATTAACAATCACATACACTATCTACATTAACAATCACATACACTATCTATGTTAACAATCACATACACTATCTATGTTAACAATCACATACACTATCTATGTTAACAATCACATACACTATCTACATTAACAATCACATACACTATCTACATTAACAATCACATACACTATCTACATTAACAATCACATACACTATCTATGTTAACAATCACATACACTATCTATATTAACAATCACATACACTATCTATGTTAACAATCACATACACTATCTACATTAACAATCACATACACTATCTATGTTAACAATCACATACACTATCTATATTAACAATCACATACACTATCTATGTTAACAATCACATACACTATCTACATTAACAATCACATACACTATCTATGTTAACAATCACATACACTATCTATGTTAACAATCACATACACTATCTACATTAACAATCACATACACTATCTACATTAACAATCACATACACTATCTATGTTAACAATCACATACACTATCTATGTTAACAATCACATACACTATCTATGTTAACAATCACATACACTATCTACATTAACAATCACATACACTATCTACATTAACAATCACATACACTATCTATGTTAACAATCACATACACTATCTACATTAACAATCACATACACTATCTACATTAACAATCACATACACTATCTACATTAACAATCACATACACTATCTATGTTAACAATCACATACACTATCTACATTAACAATCACATACACTATCTACATTAACAATCACATACACTATCTACATTAACAATCACATACACTATCTACATTAACAATCACATACACTATCTACATTAACAATCACATACACTATCTATGTTAACAATCACATACACTATCTACATTAACAATCACATACACTATCTACATTAACAATCACATACACTATCTATGTTAACAATCACATACACTATCTACATTAACAATCACATACACTATCTATGTTAACAATCACATACACTATCTATGTTAACAATCACATACACTATCTATGTTAACAATCACATACACTATCTACATTAACAATCACATACACTATCTACATTAACAATCACATACACTATCTACATTAACAATCACATACACTATCTACATTAACAATCACATACACTATCTACATTAACAATCACATACACTATCTACATTAACAATCACATACACTATCTATGTTAACAATCACATACACTATCTATGTTAACAATCACATACACTATCTACATTAACAATCACATACACTATCTATGTTAACAATCACATACACTATCTATGTTAACAATCACATACACTATCTATGTTAACAATCACATACACTATCTACATTAACAATCACATACACTATCTACATTAACAATCACATACACTATCTATGTTAACAATCACATACACTATCTACATTAACAATCACATACACTATCTATGTTAACAATCACATACACTATCTACATTAACAATCACATACACTATCTATGTTAACAATCACATACACTATCTATATTAACAATCACATACACTATCTATGTTAACAATCACATACACTATCTACATTAACAATCACATACACTATCTATGTTAACAATCACATACACTATCTATGTTAACAATCACATACACTATCTACATTAACAATCACATACACTATCTACATTAACAATCACATACACTATCTATGTTAACAATCACATACACTATCTACATTAACAATCACATACACTATCTACATTAACAATCACATACACTATCTACATTAACAATCACATACACTATCTATGTTAACAATCACATACACTATCTACATTAACAATCACATACACTATCTACATTAACAATCACATACACTATCTATGTTAACAATCACATACACTATCTACATTAACAATCACATACACTATCTATGTTAACAATCACATACACTATCTACATTAACAATCACATACACTATCTACATTAACAATCACATACACTATCTACATTAACAATCACATACACTATCTACATTAACAATCACATACACTATCTACATTAACAATCACATACACTATCTACATTAACAATCACATACACTATCTACATTAACAATCACATACACTATCTACATTAACAATCACATACACTATCTACATTAACAATCACATACACTATCTACATTAACAATCACATACACTATCTACATTAACAATCACATACACTATCTACATTAACAATCACATACACTATCTATGTTAACAATCACATACACTATCTATGTTAACAATCACATACACTATCTACATTAACAATCACATACACTATCTATGTTAACAATCACATACACTATCTACATTAACAATCACATACACTATCTATGTTAACAATCACATACACTATCTACATTAACAATCACATACACTATCTACATTAACAATCACATACACTATCTACATTAACAATCACATACACTATCTACATTAACAATCACATACACTATCTACATTAACAATCACATACACTATCTACATTAACAATCACATACACTATCTATGTTAACAATCACATACACTATCTACATTAACAATCACATACACTATCTACATTAACAATCACATACACTATCTACATTAACAATCACATACACTATCTATGTTAACAATCACATACACTATCTACATTAACAATCACATACACTATCTACATTAACAATCACATACACTATCTACATTAACAATCACATACACTATCTATATTAACAATCACATACACTATCTATATTAACAATCACATACACTATCTACATTAACAATCACATACACTATCTACATTAACAATCACATACACTATCTACATTAACAATCACATACACTATCTATGTTAACAATCACATACACTATCTACATTAACAATCACATACACTATCTACATTAACAATCACATACACTATCTACATTAACAATCACATACACTATCTACATTAACAATCACATACACTATCTACATTAACAATCACATACACTATCTATGTTAACAATCACATACACTATCTATGTTAACAATCACATACACTATCTACATTAACAATCACATACACTATCTACATTAACAATCACATAAAAAAAGAGGGAAGGGTCAGAGGGAAGGGTTAGGGTCAGAGGGAAGGGTCAGAGGGAAGGGAAGGGTCAGAGGGAAGGGTTAGGGTCAGAGGGAAGGGTCAGAGGGAAAGGTCAGAGGGAAGGGTCAGAGGGAAGGGAAGGGTCAGAGGGAAGGGTTAGGGTCAGAGGGAAGGGTCAGAGGGAAGGGTCAGAGGGAAGGGAAGGGTCAGAGGGAAGGGTTAGGGTCAGAGGGAAAGGTCAGAGGGAAGGGTCAGAGGGAAGGGAAGGGTCAGAGGGAACCGAAGGAAGGAACAGGGTAATGCAGGGTAATGGAAGATCTGAAAGCCGAGAGAAACATGGGTTCAACGCTACAATTCAACCCTGGAGATAGTGCCACACACACACACACACACACACACACACACACACACACACACACACACACACGCAGCCCAACCTCCGGGTTAGGAGTTGGACCCTGGAACTGACTTCAGTTCTGAAACTCTAAAAGACAAAACAACACGTATTTTCTTTTGAACTCAGTCCAAATACCAGATGTCGTATTCCATCCAGACTTTGAACAATGGCATTGTTGAACAATATTGTAATTGAACCTATGATTGTCGTTCTGTTTTGTTTCCTCTGAGTATCTGACCAGACAACGTCTCTCTCTTAGCAGGCTGAGTCCCATATGGTCCCCTATTCCCTATCTAGTGCACTACTTTAGACCAGCCAAATGGCAGCCTACTCCCTATCTAGTGAACTACTTTAGACCTGCCAAATGGCAGCCTACTCCCTATCTAGTGCACTACTTTAGACCAGCCAAATGGCACCCTATTCCCTATATAGTGCACTACTTTAGACCAGAGCCCATAGGGAAATGAACAATGTACAGAATGTTTATTACAACACAACAACCAATGACATAAAGTCATTCATCCTCCCACCGGCTCTGACCCTAACCCTTCCCTCTGACCCTAACCCTTCCCTCTGACCCTGACCCTAACCCTTCCCTCTGACCCTAACCCTTCCCTCTGACCCTGACCCTAACCCTTCCCTCTGACCCTAACCCTTCCCTCTGACCCTAACCCTTCCCTCTGACCCTGACCCTAACCCTTCCCTCTGACCATAACCCTTCCCTCTGACCCTGACCCTAACCCTTCCCTCTGACCCTAACCCTTCCCTCTGACCCTGACCCTAACCCTTCCCTCTGACCCTAACCCTTCCCTCTGACCCTAACCCTTCCCTCTGACCCTGACCCTAACCCTTCCCTCTGACCATAACCCTTCCCTCTGACCCTGACCCTAACCCTTCCCTCTGACCCTAACCCTTCCCTCAGACCCTAACCCTTCCCTCTGACCCTAACCCTTCCCTCTGACCCTAACCCTTCCCTCTGACCCTAACCCTTCCCTCTGACCCTAACCCTTCCCTCTGACCCTGACCCTAACCCTTCCCTCTGACCCTAACCCTTCCCTCTGACCCTGACCCTAACCCTTCCCTCTGACCCTAACCCTTCCCTCTGACCCTAACCCTTCCCTCTGACCCTGACCCTAACCCTTCCCTCTGACCCTAACCCTTCCCTCTGACCCTGACCCTAACCCTTCCCTCTGACCCTAACCCTTCCCTCTGACCCTAACCCTTCCCTCTGACCCTAACCCTTCCCTCTGACCCTAACCCTTCCCTCTGACCCTAACCCTTCCCTCTGACCCTAACCCTTCCCTCTGACCCTAACCCTTCCCTCTGACCCTGACCCTAACCCTTCCCTCTGACCCTGACCCTAACCCTTCCCTCTGACCCTAACCCTTCCCGCTGACCCTAACCCTTCCCTCTGACCGTGACCCTAACCCTTCCCTCTGACCCTAACCCTTCCCTCTGACCCTGACCCTAACCCTTCCCTCTGACCCTAACCCTTCCCTCTGACCCTGACCCTAACCCTTCCCTCTGACCCTAACCCTTCCCTCTGACCCTAACCCTTCCCTCTGACCCCAACCCTTCCCTCTGACCCTAACCCTTCCCTCTGACCCTAACCCTTCCCTCTGACCCTAACCCTTCCCTCTGACCCTAACCTTTCCCTCTGACCCTTCCCTTCCCTCTGACCCTTCCCTCTGACCCTGACCCCAACCCTTCCCTCTGACCCTGACCCTAACCCTTCCCTCTGACCCTAACCCTTCCCTCTGACCCCAACCCTTCCCTCTGACCCTGACCCTAACCCTTCCCTCTGACCCTAACCCTTCCCTCTGACCCTAACCCTTCCCTCTGACCCTAACCCTTCCCTCTGACCCTAACCCTTCCCTCTGACCCTAACCCTTCCCTCTGACCCTAACCCTTCCCTCTGACCCTAACCCTTCCCTCTGACCCTGACCCCAACCCTTCCCTCTGACCCTGACCCTAACCCTTCCCTCTGACCCTAACCCTTCCCTCTGACCCCAACCCTTCCCTCTGACCCTGACCCTAACCCTTCCCTCTGACCCTAACCCTTCCCTCTGACCCTAACCCTTCCCTCTGACCCTAACCCTTCCCTCTGACCCTAACCCTTCCCTCTGACCCTAACCCTTCCCTCTGACCCTAACCCTTCCCTCTGACCCTAACCCTTCCCTCTGACCCTAACCCTTCCCTCTGACCCCAACCCTTCCCTCTGACCCTGACCCTAACCCTTCCCTCTGACCCTAACCCTTCCCTCTGACCCTAACCCTTCCCTCTGACCCTAACCCTTCCCTCTGACCCTAACCCTTCCCTCTGACCCTAACCCTTCCCTCTGACCCTAACCCTTCCCTCTGACCCTAACCCTTCCCTCTGACCCTGACCCTAACCCTTCCCTCTGACCCTAACCCTTCCCTCTGACCCTAACCCTTCCCTCTGACCCTAACCCTTCCCTCTGACCCTAACCCTTCCCTCTGACCCTAACCCTTCCCTCTGACCCTAACCCTTCCCTCTGACCCTAACCCTTCCCTCTGACCCTAACCCTTCCCTCTGACCCCAACCCTTCCCTCTGACCCTGACCCTAACCCTTCCCTCTGACCCTAACCCTTCCCTCTGACCCTAACCCTTCCCTCTGACCCTAACCCTTCCCTCTGACCCCAACCCTTCCCTCTGACCCTGACCCTAACCCTTCCCTCTGACCCTGACCCTAACCCTTCCCTCTGACCCTAACCCTTCCCTCTGACCCCAACCCTTCCCTCTGACCCTG
The DNA here is from genome assembly GCF_013265735.2 of Oncorhynchus mykiss. Lineage (NCBI taxonomy): Eukaryota > Metazoa > Chordata > Actinopteri > Salmoniformes > Salmonidae > Oncorhynchus > Oncorhynchus mykiss. The sequence goes on along the minus strand of NC_048568.1, from coordinate 45,107,189 downwards.
ACCCTAACCCTTCCCTCTGACCCTGACCCTAACCCTTCCCTCTGACCCTAACCCTTCCCTCTGACCCTAACCCTTCCCTCTGACCCTAACCCTTCCCTCTGACCCTAACCCTTCCCTCTGACCCTAACCCTTCCCTCTGACCCTGACCCTAACCCTTCCCTCTGACCCTAACCCTTCCCTCTGACCCTAACCCTTCCCTCTGACCCTAACCCTTCCCTCTGACCCCAACCCTTCGTTCTGTTACGCTTTGTGTTTCTGTGTTGTCTTTTGGTTTTACAACAAAAGGTCAAACGGTAGCTACCTCCCTGTGTAAACAACATGCTGACCAGATGATTATTTCATAATGATTCGCTGATTTTTCTGTCCAGCATCCATAACAAGTTTACATCATGTGTTTTTGTGTTGTCTATGTTCTGTCACCTCTCTCACCAGGCCCCGTCAGGTGCAATGGTGTTAGAGGCTTTAGAGACTTTCAGAAAGATCTCTCACCTCCTCTGCTCTCCTCTGTAGTTGACTAGTCTCCTCTGGTCTCTGTAGTTGACTGGTCTCCTCTGTAGTTGGCTGGTCTCCTCTGTAGTTGACTGGTCTCCTCAAGTCTCTGTAGTTGACTGGTCTCCTCTGGTCTCTGTAGTTGACTGGTCTCCTCTGGTCTCCTCTGTAGTTGACTGGTCTCCTCTGTAGTTGACTGGTCTCCTCTGTAGTTGACTGGTCTCCTCTGGTCTCCTCTGTAGTTGACTGGTCTCCTCTGGTCTCTTCTGTAGTTGACTGGTCTCCTCTGTAGTTGACTGGTCTCCTCTGTAGTTGACTGGTCTCCTCTGTAGTTGACTGGTCTCCTCTGGTCTCTGTAGTTGACTGTCTCCTCTGGTCTCTGTAGTTGACTGGTCTCCTCTGGTCTCCTCTGTAGTTGACTGGTCTCCTCTGGTCTCCTCTGTAGTTGACTGGTCTCCTCTGGTCTCTGTAGTTCACTGGTCTCCTCTGGTCTCTGTAGTTGACTGGTATCCTCTGTAGTTGACTGGTCTCCTCTGGTCTCTGTAGTTGACTGGTCTCCTCTGGTCTCTTCTGTAGTTGACTGGACTCCTCTGGTCTCCTCTGGTCTCTGTAGTTGACTGGTCTCCTCTGGTCTCCTCTGTAGTTGCCTGGTCTCCTCTGGTCTCTTCTGTAGTTGACTGGTCTCCTCTGTAGTTGACTGGTCTCCTCTGGTCTCCTCTGTAGTTTACTGGTCTCCTCTGTAGTTGACTGGTCTTCTCTGGTCTCCTCTGTAGTTGACTGGTCTCCTCTGGTCTCTGTAGTTCACTGGTCTCCTCTGGTCTCTGTAGTTGGCTGGTCTCCTCTGTAGTTGACTGGTCTCCTCTGGTCTCCTCTGTAGTTGACTGGTCTCCTCTGTAGTTGACTGGTCTCCTCTGTAGTTGACTGGTCTCCTCTGGTCTCCTCTGTAGTTGACTGGTCTCCTCTGGCCTCCTCTGTAGTTGACTGGTCTCCCCTGTAGTTGACTGGTCTCCTCTGGTCTCCTCTGTAGTTGACTGGTCTCCTCTGTAGTTGACTGGTCTCCTCTCGTCTCTGTAGTTGACTGGTCTCCTCTGGTCTCTGTAGTTGACAGGTCTCCTCTGTAGTTGACTGGTCTCCTCTGGTCTCCTCTGTAGTTCACTGGTCTCCTCTGGTCTCTGTAGTTGACTGGTCTCCTCTGTAATTGACTGGTCTCCTCTGGTCTCTGTAGTTGACTGGTCTCCTCTGGTCTCTTCTGTAGTTGACTGGTCTCCTCTGGTCTCCTCTGGTCTCTGTAGTGGACTGGTCTCCTCTGTAGTTGACTGGTCTGCTCTGTAGTTGACTGGTCTCCTCTGTAGTTGACTGGTCTCCTCTGTAGTTGACGGGTCTCCTCTGTAGTTGACTGGTCTCCTCTGTAGTTGACTGGTCTCCTCTGTAGTTGACTGGTCTCCTCTGGTCTCTTCTGTAGTTGACTGGTCTCCTCTGTAGTTGACTGTTCTCTTCTGTAGTTGACTGGTCTCCTCTGGTCTCTGTAGTTGACTGTGCCTCATCTGGTCTCCTCTGTAGTTGACTGGTGTCCTCTTGTCTCTGTAGTTGACTGGTCTCCTCTGGTCTCCTCTGTAGTTGACTGGTCTCCTCTGGTCTCCTCTGTAGTTGACTGGTCTCCTCTAAAGTAGACTGGTCTCCTCTGGTCTCCTCTGTAGTTGACTGGTCTCCTTTTGTCTCCTCTGTAGTTCACTGTTCTCTCCTGTAGTTGACTGGTCTCCTCTGTAGATAACTGGTCTCCTCTGGTCTCCTCTGTAGTTTACTGGTCTCCTCTGGTCTCCTCTGTAGTTCACTGGTCTCCTCTGTAGTTGACTGGTCTCCTCTGGTCTCTGTAGTTGACTGGTCTCCTCTGTAGTTGACTGGTCTCCTCTGGTCTCCTCTGTAGTTGACTGGTCTCCTCTGGTCTCCAGTGTAGTTGACTGGTCTCCTCTGGTCTCTGTAGTTGACTGGTCTCCTCTGTAGTTGACTGGTCTCCTCTGGTCTCCTCTGTAGTTGACTGGTCTCCTCTGGTCTCCTCTGTAGTCGATTGGTCTCCTCTGGTCTCCACTGTAGTTGACTGGTCTCCTCTGGTCTCTGTAGTTGACTGGTCTCCTCTGTAGTTGACTGGTCTCCTCTGGTCTCCTCTGTAGTTGACTGGTCTCCTCTGGTCTCCTCTGTAGTTGATTGGTCTCCTCTGGTCTCTTCTGTAATTGACTGGTCTCCTCTGTAGTTGACTGGTCTCCTCTGGTCTCTGTAGTTGACTGGTCTCCTCTGGTCTCTGTAGTTGACTGGTCTCCTCTAGTCTCCTCTGTAGTTGACTGGTTTCCTCTGTAGTTGACTGGTCTCCTCTGGTCTCTTCTGTAGTTGACTGGTCTCCTCTGTAGTTGACTGGTCTCCTCTGGTCTCTGTAGTTGACTAGTCTCCTCTGGTCTCTGTAGTTGACTGGTCTCCTCTGGTCTCTGTAGTTGACTGGTCTCCTCTAGTCTCCTCTGTAGTTGACTGGTCACCTCTGTAGTTGACTGGTCTCCTCTATAGGTGACTGGTCTCCTCTGATCTCTGTAGTTGACTGGTCTCCTCTGGTCTCCTCTGTAGTTCACTGGTCTCCTCTGGTCTCTGTAGTTGACTGGTCTCCTCTGTAGTTCACTGGTCTTCTCTGGTCTCCTCTGGTGTCTTCTGTAGTTGACTGGTCTCCTCTGCAGTTGACTGGTCTCCTCTGGTCTCCTCTGTAGTTGACTGGTCTCCTTTGGTCTCCTCTGTAGTTCACTGGTCTCTCCTGTAGTTGACTGGTCTCCTCTGTAGTTGACTGGTGTCCTCTTTAGTCGACTGGTCTCCTCTGTATTTGACTGGTCTCCTCTGTAGTTGACTGGTCTCCTCTTTAGTTGACTGGTCTCCTCTGTAGTTGACTGGTCTCCTCTGTAGTTGACTGGTCTCCTCTATAGTTGACTGGTCTCCTCTGGTCTCCTCTGGTCTCCTCTGTAGTTGCCTGGTCTCCTCTGTAGTTGACTGGTCTCCTCTGGTCTCCTCTGTAGTTCACTGGTCTCCTCTGTAGTTGACTGGTATCCTCTGGTCTCCACTGAATTTGACTGTTCTCCTCTGGTCTCTGTAGTTGACTGGTCTCCTCTGTAGTTGACTGGTCTCCACTGTAGTTGACTGATCTCCTCTGACCTCCTCTGTAGTTTACTGGTCTCCTCTGTAGTTGACTGGTCTCCTCTGGTCTCTTCTGTAGTTGACTGGTCTCCTCTGTAGTTGACTGGTCTCCTCTGGTCTCTTCTGTAGTTGACTGGTCTCCTCTGTAGTTGACTGGTCTCCTCTGGTCTCCTCTGTAGTTGACTGGTCTCCTCTGGTCTCTGTAGTTGACTGGTCTCCTCTGTAGTTGACTGATCTCCTCTGACCTCCTCTGTAGTTTTACTGGTCTCCTCTGTAATTGACTGGTCTCCTCTGGTCTCTTCTGTAGTTGACTGGTCTCCTCTGTAGTTGACCAGTCTCCTCTGGTCTCCTCTATAGTTGACTGGTCTCCTCTGGTCTCCACTGTAGTTGACTGGTCTCCTCTGGTCTCTGTAGTTGACTGGTCTCCTCTGGTCTCCTCTGTAGTTGACTGGTCTCCTCTGGTCTCTGTAGTTGACTGGTCTCCTCTGTAGTTGACTGGTGTCCTCTGGTCTCTGTAGTTGACTGGTCTCCTCTGTAGTCGACTGGTCTCCTCTGCAGTTGACTGGTCTCCTCTGTAGTTTACTGGTCTCCTCTGTAGTTGACTGGTCTCCTCTGGTCTCCTCTGTAGTTGACTGGTCTCCTCTGGTCTCCTCTGTAGTTGACTGGTCTCCTCTGTAGTTGACTGGTCTCCTCTGGATTCCTCTGTAGTTGACTGGTCTCCTCTGTAGTTGACTGGTCTCCTCTGTAGTTGACTCATCTCCTCTGGTCTCCTCTGTAGTTGACTGGTCTCCTCTGTAGTTGACTGGTCTCCTCTGGTCTCCTCTGTAGTTGAGTGGTCTCCTCTGGTCTCCTCTGTAGTTGAGTGGTCTCGTCTGGTCTCTGTAGTTGACTGGTCTCCTCTGGTCTCCTCTGTATTTGACTGGTCTCCTCTGGTCTCCTCTGTAGTTGACTGGTCTCCTCTGTAGTTGACTTGTCTCCTCTGGTCTCCTCTGTAGTTGACTGGTCTCCTCTGGTCTCCTCTGTAGTTGACTTGTCTCCTCTGGTCTCCTCTGTTTTTGACTGGTTTTCTCCACAGGTGAAATATCTCCTCTAGTCAGAAGCCCTATTTACACCATTTCTAACATGCAGCCTTCATCCTTATCTTGTCCTGGTTTTGACCTGATCTTGTCCATTTTCACTTATAAGATCAGATCACAATGCATATTTTAACTGTCTACTCCGTTATAAAAATGTGGGCAAAATCAAGACATGGGACACATGTTAGCACCAGGTATAAACGGGGCTTTAGTGTGGTACTGTTCATCTCAGTCAATCTGTCATTTGGACAAACAACTTTTTCAAAAGGGACAAGCAAGCTGACAACAGTGAGTGAAATTGGCAATGTGATTGTACATTTTTACATGTTTTCAAGAATAAAATGATTTTATTACTGCTGTGTGTTTTCATTCATTCCTCCTGTGTTATGTCATCATTTTAGAGTAGACAGGGGCAGCAGGTAGCCTAGTGGTTAGAGGCAGGTAGCCTAGTGGTTAGAGGCAGGTAGCCTAGTGGTTAGAGGCAGGTAGCCTAGTGGTTAGAGCGTTGGACTAGTTCAAATATCTCATGTAAAGATGTTTATAAGAGGATATCTCATGTAAAGATGTTTAATAAGAGGATATCTCATGTAAAGATGTTTAATAAGAGGATATCTCATGTAAAGATGTTTAATAAGAGGATATCTCATGTAAAGATGTTTATTAAGAGGATATCTCATGTAAAGATGTTTTAATAAGAGGATATCTCATGTAAAGATGTTTTAATAAGAGGATATCTCATGTAAAGATGTTTTAATAAGAGGATATCTCATGTAAAGATGTTTAATAAGAGGATATCTCATGTAAAGATGTTTTAATAAGAGGATATCTCATGTAAAGATGTTTAATAAGAGGATATCTCATGTAAAGATGTTTTAATAAGAGGATATCTCATGTAAAGATGTTTTAATAAGAGGATATCTCATGTAAAGATGTTTAATAAGAGGATATCTCATGTAAAGATGTTTTAATAAGAGGATATCTCATGTAAAGATGTTTAATAAGAGGATATCTCATGTAAAGATGTTTAATAAGAGGATATCTCATGTAAAGATGTTTATAAGAGGATATCTCATGTAAAGATGTTTATTAAGAGGATATCTCATGTAAAGATGTTTTAATAAGAGGATATCTCATGTAAAGATGTTTATTAAGAGGATATCTCATGTAAAGATGTTTATAAGAGGATATCTCATGTAAAGATGTTTATAAGAGGATATCTCATGTAAAGATGTTTAATAAGAGGATATCTCATGTAAAGATGTTTATTAAGAGGATATCTCATGTAAAGATGTTTATTAAGAGGATATCTCATGTAAAGATGTTTAATAAGAGGATATCTCATGTAAAGATGTTTATTAAGAGGATATCTCATGTAAAGATGTTTATTAAGAGGATATCTCATGTAAAGATGTAGATGGAATCTAGATAGAGCGGCAACACGTCCTGCTGGTTTCTGGTTCACATCACCTTCATCCTCCGCCTTGTCTAGTAATTACCATGACGACCTGAGAGGATCAAATCAATTAAACACACAGGAGCGTGACCCAGACACCTCTTATATTAAAATACACCCAGAATGCCTCAGGGGAGATACACAGGAGCGTGACCCAGACACCTCTTATATTAAAATACACCCATAATGCCTCAGGGGAAATACACAGGGGCGTGACCCAGACACCTCATAAATTAAAATACGGCCACTAGGGGGTGATGGTACTCCATCAACACAATTCCCAATCTATCTACCTATCTATCTATCTATCTATCTATCTATCTATCTATCTATCTATCTATCTATCTATCTATCTATCTATCTATCTATCCATCTATCTATGAGTCTATCCTCCTCTCTCTCTCTCCATCCCACTTCTCCCTCTCTCTTTCCCTCCTCTCTCTCTCCTTCTCTCCCATCTCTCTCCTTCCCACTTCTCCCTCTCTCCTTCCCTCCCCTCTCTCTCCTTCCCTCCTCTCCCTCTCTCCTTCCCTCCTCTCCCTCTCTCTCCTTCCCACCTCTCCCTCTCTCCTTCCCTCCTCTCTCTCTCCTTCTCTCCCCTCTCTCCCCTTCTCTCCGCTCTCTCTCTCCTTCCCACCTCTCCCTTTCTCCTTCCCTCTTCTCCCTCTCTCCTTCCCTCCTCTCCCTCTCTCTCCTTCCCACCTCTCCCTCTCTCCTTCCCTACTCTCTGTCCTTCTCTCCCCTATCTCCACCTCCTCTCCCCATTCTCTCTCCTTCCCACCTCTCCCTTTCTCCTTCCCTCTTCTCCCTCTCTCCTTCCCTCCTCTCCCTCTCTCCTTCCCTCCTCTCCCTCTCTCCTTCCCTCTTCTCCCTCTCTCCTTCCCTCCTCTCCCTCTCTCTCCTTCCCACCTCTCCCTCTCTCCTTCCCTCCTCTCTCTCTCCTTCTCTCCCCTCTCTCTCCCCTTCTCTCCCCTCTCGCTCCCCTTCCCTCCTCTCTCTCTCCTTCTCTCCCCTCTCTCTCTCCTTCTCTCCACTCTCTCTCATTCCCACCTCTCTTCCCACCTCTCCCTCTCTCCTTCCCACCTCTCCCTCTCTCCATTCCTCCTCTCCCTCTCTCCAATCCCGCCTCTGACTCTTTCATTCTCTCCCTCTCTCCAATCCCTCCCTCTCTCCAATTCCTCCCTCCAATCCCTCCCTCTCTCCAATCCCGCCTCTCACTCTTTCATTCTCTCCCTCTCTCCAATCCCTCCCTCTCTCCAATCCCTCCCTCTCTCCAATCCCTCCCTCTCTCCAATTCCTCCCTCTCTCCAATTCCTCCCTCCAATCCCTCCCTCTCTCCAATTCCTCCCTCCAATCCCTCCCTCTCTCCAATCCCTCCCTCTCTCCAATCCCTCCCTCTCTCCAATCCCTCCCTCTCTCCAATTCCTCTCTCCAATCCCTCCCTCTCTCCAATTCCTCCCTCCAATCCCTCCCTCTCTCCAATCCCTCCCTCTCTCCAATCCCTCCCTCTCTCCAATCCCTCCCTCTCTCCAATCCCTCCCTCTCTCCAATCCCTCCCTCTCTCCAATCCCTCCCTCCCTCCAATCCCTCCCTCCTTTGTTGGACTGGGAAACATATGTTTACATTGCCAAAGCAAATTAATAGATAATAAATAAAATGAATAGAAACAAACAATAAACAGTAAACGTTACACTCACACAAAAGTTCAAAATTAATAAAGACATTTCAAATGTCATATTATGTCTATATACAGTGTTGTAATGTAAATAGTTCAAGTACAAAAGGGAAAATAAATAAGCATAAATATGGGTTGTATTTACAATGGTGTGTGTTCTTCACTGGTTGCCCTTTTCTTGTGGCAACAGGTCACAGATCTTTCTGCTGTGATGTCACACTGTGGTATTTCACCCAGTAGATATGAGAGTTTATCAAAATTAGATTTGTTTTCAAATTCTAGATTTGTTAATTATTTTTCTTTGTCAAGTAATTATCTATTTGTTTTCTCATGATTTGGTTGGGTCTAATTGTGCTGCTGTCCTGGGGCTCTGTAGGGTGTTTGTGTGAACAGAGCCCCAGGACCAGCTTGCTTAGGGGACTCTTCTCCAGGTTCATATCTCTGTAGGTGATGGCTTTGTTATGGAAGGTTTGGGAATCACTTCCTATTGGAGAATCCAGTGGGTTCTGGTAGTCTTTAATAGTTGATTCTAAGATTTGTATTTGATCGTGTATATCTTGTTGCTGTTTGTTATTTGTCATAGAGCCAAAAAGATCAGAGAAGTGGTTTACCCATACATCTCCATTTTGGATAGATAACTCTTTGTGTTGTTGTTTGATTAGTGTTTTCCTGTTTTCCCAGAAGTGGTTAGAGTCTATGGATTCTTCAATGACATTGAGCTGTTCCTTCTTTCTCCGTAGTGTATTTCTGTATTGTTTTAGTGATTCACCACAGTGAAGGCGTAGACTCAGGTTTTCCGGGTCTCTGTCTTTTTGGTTGGATAGTTTTTCACATTCTTCATCAAACCATTTGTCATTGTTGTTATTTTTCTTAGGTTGTCTGTTTAACATGTTTATATTTGATAGGGAAGCTGAGAGGTCAAAGAAACTGTTGAGGTTTTCTACTGACATGTTTATGTCATGTTTCCACCTGTCACCAGAGGGCAGCAGAGACCGTCCTAGAGACATTAACCACACTCAGGTTGTCATGGTTCCACCTGTCACCAGAGGACAGCAGAGACCGTCCTAGAGACATTAACCACACTCAGGTTGTCATGGTTACACCTGTCACCAGAGGGCAGCAGAGACCGTCCTAGAGACATTAACCACACTCAGGTTGTCATGGTTCCACCTGTCACCAGAGGACAGCAGAGACCGTCCTAGAGACATTAACCACACTCAGGTTGTCATGGTTCCACCTGTCACCAGAGGACAGCAGAGACCGTCCTAGAGACATTAACCACACTCAGGTTGTCATGGTTACACATGTCACCAGAGGGCAGCAGAGACCGTCCTAGAGACATTAACCACACTCAGGTTGTCATGGTTACACCTGTCACCAGAGGGCAGCAGAGACCGTCCTAGAGACATTAACCACACTCAGGTTGTCATGGTTACACCTGTCACCAGAGGGCAGCAGAGACCGTCCTAGAGACATGAACCACACTCAGGTTGTCATGGTTCCACCTGTCACCAGAGGGCAGCAGAGACCGTCCTAGAGACATGAACCACACTCAGGTTGTCATGTTTCCACCTGTCACCAGAGGACAGCAGAGACCGTCCTAGAGACATGAACCACACTCAGGTTGTCATGTTTCCACCTGTCACCAGAGGGCAGCAGAGACCGTCCTAGAGACATTAACCACACTCAGGTTGTCATGTTTCCACCTGTCACCAGAGGGCAGCAGAGACCGTCCTAGAGACATTAACCACACTCAGGTTGTGTCCTATTTACTCACTATATTCCCCTGTTAAAAGAGGTGTGTGTTCTGTCGTCCTTTGCTGAAGCGTTTGTCTCCATATTGTCTGTTGTTTTCTTGGTCACTGGGATCCTTACGTTACCGTTTCTCAGTAAAGTAGTATGTTGATTCCTCGTCTGGTCTCTGCACCTGAGTCCAACCTCACCATGTCACAGTTTACACCTTCACTATCACAGTGTGTCCATCTCCTCTATACCACTCACCTGGTAGTGTGGTGGATGGGACTACCAGTTCTCTGCACCTGAGTCCAACCTCACCATGTCACAGTTTACACCTTCACTATCACAGTGTGTCCATCTCCTCTATACCACCCACCTGGTAGTGTGGTGGATGGGACTACCAGCTCTCTGTAACCTAGAGGACAACCAGTGGGTCCATCTCCTCTATACCACCCACCTGGTAGTGTGGTGGATGGGACTACCAGCTCTCTGTAACCTAGAGGGCAACCAGTGGGTCCATCTCCTCTATACCACCCACCTGGTAGTGTGGTGGATGGGACTACCAGCTCTCTGTAACCTAGAGGACAACCAGTGGGTCCATCTCCTCTATACCACTCACCTGGTAGAGTGGTGGATGGGACTACCAGCTCTCTGTAACCTAGAGGACAACCAGTGGGTCCATCTCCTCTATACCACCCACCTGGTAGTGTGGTGGATGGGACTACCAGCTCTCTGTAACCTAGAGGGCAACCAGTGGGTCCATCTCCTCTATACCACACACCTGGTAGTTTGCTGGATGGGACTACCAGCTCTCTGTAACCTAGAGGACAACCAGTGGGTCCATCTCCTCTATACCACTCACCTGGTAGAGTGGTGGATGGGACTACCAGCTCTCTGTAACCTAGAGGACAACCAGTGGGTCCATCTCCTCTATACCACCCACCTGGTAGTGTGGTGGATGGGACTACCAGCTCTCTGTAACCTAGAGGGCAACCAGTGGGTCCATCTCCTCTATACCACACACCTGGTAGTTTGCTGGATGGGACTACCAGCTCTCTGTAACCTAGAGGACAACCAGTGGGTCCATCTCCTCTATACCACACACCTGGTAGTGTGGTGGATGGGACTACCAGCTCTCTGTAACCTAGAGGACAACCAGTGGGTCCATCTCCTCTATACCACTCACCTGGTAGTGTGGTGGATGGGACTACCAGCTCTCTGTAACCTAGAGGACAACCAGTGGGTCCATCTCCTCAATACCAGGTTTCTTGCAGGATGACAATGTCTGTATTTCTGATTTCTTTGATGAAGTCCAGGTTCCTGCTCTTTAGGCCAAAGGCAGATGACCTCTGACCTTGGATATTCCAGGATGAGATAGTGAAGGCTTTGTGTTCCATAAAGTGTCCAATGTTGTTGGTCGTGTGGTTTGGCCTCAGACCAGTAAGTGTGAGCAGAGCCTGCTGAGCATCTGGTACATCCCATTGGCTTGGGCGAGTGTATGAGTGGGGGTTGGGCCTATTTGACTGCTCACGGTCTGGGCGTATGTGTGGCTTAGTGTGTCAAATTCATAGGTCTGATCTGACTGGGCCAATATCGGGTGTTGGCATGGTTGGTTTGGGGGTGTATTGATTGGCTGGTGGTGCTGTGTTCTGGATGTAGGTCCTCTTGGTGTGGGTCCTCTATGTGTAGGTCCGGGGGGGGGGGGGGGGGGGGGGGTCCCGCAGGTCTGGGAGGGTGTCTCGCTGATCTGGGTGGGGTGTCTATTGATCTGTTGCTCCTGTGTGAGGTGTTGGGGCTGCGGTTGGGGGCGAGATCCTTTAGAGTCCAGGTGAAGGTGGGCACTGCTGCCTTGTAGGGGTGGACCTGTTCTAGTCCAGGGTGGACCTGGACATAGAGGCTGTTCTAGTCCAGGGTGGACCTGGTTATAGAGGCTGTTCTAGTCCAGGGTGGACCTGGTTATAGAGGCTGTTCTAGTACAGGGTGGACCTGGTCATAGAGGCTGTTCTAGTCCAGGGTGGACCTGGTTATAGAGGCTGTTCTAGTCCAGGGTGGACCTGGTCATAGAGGCTGTTCTAGTCCAGGGTGGACCTGGTCATAGAGGCTGTTCTAGTCCAGGGTGGACCTGGTCATAGAGACTGTTCTAGTCCAGGGTAGAGTGGTGGACCTGTTCATAACTTCCTGTATACACCATCCCAGTCAACTTCCTGTATACACCATCCCAGTCAACTTCCTGTATACACCAGCCCAGTCAACTTCCTGTATACACCAGCCCAGTCAACTTCCTGGATACACCCGACCAGTCAACTTCCTATATACACCATCCCAGTCAACTTCCTGTATACACCCTCCCAGTCAACTTCCTGTATACACCATCTCAGTCAACTTCCTGTATACACCATCCCAGTCAACTTCCTGTATATACCATCCCAGTCAACTTCCTGTATACACCCCCCCAGTCAACTTCCTGTATACACCATGCCAGTCAACTTCCTGTATACACCATGCCAATCAACTTCCTGTATACGTCTTCCTAGTCAACTTCCAATATGGATCCTTTCTTAGACAATGTAGAAAACATTGCTAAGAAGATAGATAATGATTTCAGGGATTTTTGTGATGATGAGCTCTCTGAAATTGAGATAAAAGACTATTAAAAGCCTTAAGGACAATAGGTCCCCTGAAAATGATGGTTTCGAGTTTTATAAAGCAAGTTTTATAAAGCATTCAATGATAAATTGATTCCTTTCATTCTTGTTATGTTTCAAAAATCAATAGAAAAAGGGGAGTTACCGGCTTCCTTGAAGCAAGGTGTAATTACTGATTCCCAAACCTAATAAGGATACTCTTTATATAGACAAGTGGAGAGTCATTAGCCTGTTGAATAACGATGGGAAATGATTTGCCCTCGTATTTGCTAAGAGGTCAAAGCAAGGCTTGCGTCATATAATTGATGAAGAATAATCTGGTTTTGGTCGACACATTAGTAATAACATCAGGTTGATCACAGATATGATTGACTATAATGACCTCATCCTTGATGATAGTTTTCTTATCTTTGTTCATTTTTATAAAGCTTTTGATGCTGTAGAACATGAGTTTATGTTCAAAGGAATGTGTTTTTTTGGGGGGTTTGGTGATTTTTTTCTTTTTAAGCAGTCCAAACTTTATATCGTGGTTGTACTGGCTGTCTCCAAAGGGATAATTCAAAGTATTTCAGCACTTGGAAAGGACTTAAAACTGTCAACTGGCTGATACCACCCTATTTTTGAGACAAGAATGAGGTTTCTAAAGCAGTTTCCTGTACTGAAGACTTTTCCTTAGTTTCAGGTTTGATAATTAATATCAATAAGTCGGTCTTATTTCCACTCAAGGACTGTGTTTTACAGGAAGTATACGGTATCCCAATTAAAGACAAGGTTACTTATCTTAGAATTGTTATATGCAAGGATGAAAAGCAAAGGAGTGAATTCAACTTTAACCCCATTATTGAGAAAACAAAGAAGAAATTGAACCCCCGGTTACTGAGAAATATTTCGTTATACGGGTCGGGTTTTATTATCCAAAGCTGAAGGGTTATCCAGATCGGCTTATGTCTCGTTATCACTTGACTTTCCCCCTACAATTGTAAAGGACTTAGATAAGATTCTTTATCATTTGATTTGGAGGAACAAGCCTCACTATCTACGGAAAGATATTCTCAGTAATACCCAAGAACAAGGAGGTCTTGAGGTTTTAAACTTCAATACTCTAAATAATACTTTTATAATGAATTGGATTCTGAAGTATGTTAAGAACCAGAACAGTATCTGGAATGTCTTATCCTGAGTATTTATTTGACTCTGTTGGTGGTTTAGAATTTCTGCTTCGGGGGTAATTTTGATGTCGATAAAATCCCAGTAAAATTGGCCAAATACCATAAGCAGGCAATTTTAGCTTGGATGTTAGCGTATAAACCCGATGTTTCCCCTCACAGATACTTTCTACAAACAACAACAACAAAGATAACCACACCGCACAACAAAGATATACAATTTAAAAATAAGTCTCTGGTTTGAGAATTAAAATGATTTTAGTTGGTCAGTGACTGAATGAGGATGGATATCAACTCTCACATGGGGAATTTCTTGATCAATTTAGAATTCCAATAACCCCCAAAAGAATATTCGATTGTTTTTGATGCGATTCCAAGGGGGATTGCATATATTTTTTAATTCCTCTGTGGTTGATGTAAGTAACAGATTTACATGAAAATATATTAATATTCACATCCTCAAAGATAAATGTAGTAATAAACAGATGAGTAATATTGTTTGTGATACTACATTTCCATCAGAAAGATGTTTTTGGTTCAATATATACAATGGAGGAGGGCATGGACAATGGCTAACACATATTGTAACAGTAACAAGGTAAAGGAACTTCCCATGGTAACAAGGTGAAGGAACTTTCCACGGTAACAAGGTAAAGGAACTTTCCACGGTAACAAGGTAAAGGAACTTTCCATGGTAACAAGGTAAAGGAACTTTCCATGGTAACAAGGTAAAGGAACTTTCCATGGTAACAAGGTAAAGGAACTTTCCATGGTAACAAGGTAAAGGAACTTTCCATGGTAACAAGGTAAAGGAACTTTCCATGGTAACAAGGTAAAGGAACTTTCCATGGTAACAAGGTAAAGGAACTTTCCACGGTAACAAGGTAAAGGAACTTTCCACGGTAACAAGGTAAAGGAACTTTCCATGGTAACAAGGTAAAGGAACTCTCCACGGTAACAAGGTAAAGGAACTTTCCACGGTAACAAGGTAAAGGAACTTTCCATGGTAACAAGGTAAAGGAACTTTCCATGGTAACAAGGTAAGGGAAGCCTAAATTAAAATGTTACATAGAATTAAGAGACAGGAATGATAAACATGTTTTGTAAAGATTCAAGCTGAATATTGAATATATCTGTGATTTATGTGGAATGGAGAAGGAGACCATGTTTTTATAGTAGAGTTTTTGGGATTGATATACAGAACTTTGTTACAAAGAAAACAGGACCGGTTGTACAATGTAACGGTTTTAATATGATTTATTTCAGAACGTCTGACATTGATAAAGATGTAGTATATTTAATTAAACTGCTAATGATATCAGGTACATTTCATATTTGCAAATTGTCTAATTCAAAACCTAACTTTCTTCACTTTATAAATGAGTTTAAACAATATGGCAACACTTTAACCTAAATGAAAAACAAAAAGGCAATTAAAACTTGTATTATTAATGAATATGATTTGTTTGTTTAGGATTCCTGTCAATGTAAAGAGTTTGTATGTATGCTTGTTTGCATGTGATTATTCCTCTTTTGTTTGGTAGCCTATTTGCTCATAAAAACAAATACAAAATAACATCGCCTACAAGTGTGATCTGGGATTTCTATTGAAGAGTCTATCTTTATAATGTCCTGTCTTTGTCCGGAGCATATTCATTCATAATTATGGGGCCGCTGCGGTAGAGTGACATTTTCGGGAGGAGTTCCCGAAATACAGCGACCCTATTGGTCCCAGCCTACACAGACAGTCTTCCGGTAGCGTGATCTGTGTTCGAAGCGTAAGGGGACACACACTTGCTACCAGCACCGAGACGGAGCTGACGCCCCTGCGACGAAAATGACAACGGTAAGGCTGCGCTGTTTGTTATGTTGTCTAGCGTGGGTTAATATGGTCTTGACGTTGCCCTAAAACTACCCTTGAGTCATGTACTTTAACATGCTGACAGGCTCGCTCTCGGTTGGTGCTTGTTGCTAACTAAATAACTACTTGAAGGTTGTGCCCCGTAGCAGGCTTGCTGTGTGCTTTCATTTACGAAATGATCGAGCTCTGTCGAGGGAGGAACTGTTGTTTTTATTAATTTTTTTACATATTGTGTATATATATATTTATTCTGAACACTTCCGTTTGTTGGCAATGTCCAATTCTTGCATATGTTTTTTCTTCTTCAAAATACTGATTTATGTTCACTTAGCTGGACAGGCAAACGCCGCCGAGTACTACACTGTAAACCAATCAAAACTCGTACTATCCATGGTATTTTCTCTGCTGATCACGTCTGCCAATCAGGTTGTCCGTTTCTAAGTAGACAGCTGGTGACCTATCCAAAGAGTAGTGTTCGACTCATTTTACTGACTCGGATCTTTTCGACTCATTAAATCAATTAAAAAAAATGTATATTTTTAAAATTTAACTAGGCAAGTCCGTTAAGAACAATTTATTATTTACAATGACGGCCTACCCCAGCCAAACCAGGACTACGCTGGGCCAATTGTGCACTGAACTATGGGAGTTCCAAACACGGCTGGATGTGATACAGCCTGGAATCGAACCAGAGACTGTAGTGACGCCTCTTGCCTTAGACCGCTGTGCCACTCTGGAGCCCAAGAATTACAAATTTTGTTCATTTGAGTCAGGAATGGCCAGAACACGCAGGAATATGGCACCAGAGAGCTGCCAAAAGGTTGACATTAACATTTAGTTAGGATCGTAAGAAAAGCCAAGCGTGAAACGTTAACGTGAAATTTAGTTTGACTGGAGCGAGGAGCGGGGCGGGCCTAGTTTGACTGGAGCGGGCCTAGCTTGACTGGAGCGGGCCTAGTTTGACTGGAGCGGGCCTAGTTTGACTGGAGCGAGGAGCGGGCCTAGTTTGACTGGAGCGAGGAGCGGGCCTAGTTTGACTGGAGCGGGCCTAGTTTGACTGGAGCGAGGAGCGGGCCTAGTTTGACTGGAGCGAGGGGCGGGCCTAGTTTGACTGGAGCGAGGGGCGGGCCTAGTTTGACTGGAGCGGGGCTAGTTTGACTGGAGCGAGGGGCGGGCCTAGTTTGACTGGGGGTCGGGCCTAGTTTGACTGGAGCGAGGGGCGGGCCTAGTTTGACTGGAGCGAGGGGCGGGCCTAGTTTGACTGGGGCGAGGGGCGGGCCTAGTTTGACTGAGGCGGGCCATGTTTGACTGGGGCGGGCCTAGTTTGACTGGGGCGGGCCTAGTTTGACTGGAGCGGGCCTAGTTTGACTGGAGCGGGCCTAGTTTGACTGGAGCGGGCCTAGTTTGACTGGAGCGAGGGGCGGGGCTAGTTTGACTGGAGCGAGGGGCGGGGCTAGTTTGACTGGAGCGAGGGGCGGGCCTAGTTTGACTGGAGCGAGGGGCGGGCCTAGTTTGACTGGAGCGAGGGGCGGGCCTAGTTTGACTGGGGCGGGCCTAGTTTGACTGGGGCGGGCCTAGTTTGACTGGGGCGGGCCTAGTTTGACTGGAGCGGGCCTAGTTTGACTGGAGCGGGCCTAGTTTGACTGGAGCGGGCCTAGTTTGACTGGGGGGCGGGCCTAGTTTGACTGAGGGGCGGGCCTAGTTTGACTGGAGCGAGGGGCGGGCCTAGTTTGACTGGAGCGAGGGGCGGGCCTAGTTTGACTGAGGCGGGCCTAGTTTGACTGGGGCGGGCCTAGTTTGACTGGGGCGGGCCTAGTTTGACTGGGGCGGGCCTAGTTTGACTGGGGCGGGCCTAGTTTGACTGGGGCGGGCCTAGTTTGACTGGAGCGGGCCTAGTTTGACTGGGGCGGGCCTAGTTTGACTGGAGCGGGCCTAGTTTGACTGGAGCGGGCCTAGTTTGACTGGAGCGGGCCTAGTTTGACTGGAGCGGGCCTAGTTTGACTGGAGCGGGCCTAGTTTGACTGGGGGGCGGGCCTAGTTTGACTGGAGCGAGGGGCGGGCCTAGTTTGACTGGAGCGAGGGGCGGGCCTAGTTTGACTGGAGCGAGGGGCGGGCCTAGTTTGACTGGAGCGAGGGGCGGGCCTAGTTTGACTGGGGCGGGCCTAGTTTGACTGGGGCGGGCCTAGTTTGACTGGAGCGAGGGGCGGGCCTAGTTTGACTGGGGCGGGCCTAGTTTGACTGGGGCGGGCCTAGTTTGACTGGAGCGGGCCTAGTTTGACTGGGGGGCGGGCCTAGTTTGACTGGAGCGAGGGGCGGGCCTAGTTTGACTGGAGCGAGGGGCGGGCCTAGTTTGACTGGGGGGCGGGCCTAGTTTGACTGGAGCGAGGGGCGGGCCTAGTTTGACTGGGGCGGGCCTAGTTTGACTGGAGCGGGCCTAGTTTGACTGGAGCGGGCCTAGTTTGACTGGAGCGGGCCTAGTTTGACTGGAGCGGGCCTAGTTTGACTGGGGGGCGGGCCTAGTTTGACTGGGGGGCGGGCCTAGTTTGACTGGAGCGAGGGGCGGGCCTAGTTTGACTGGAGCGAGGGGCGGGCCTAGTTTGACTGGAGCGAGGGGCGGGCCTAGTTTGACTGGGGCGGGCCTAGTTTGACTGGGGCGGGCCTAGTTTGACTGGAGCGGGCCTAGTTTGACTGGAGCGGGCCTAGTTTGACTGGGGCGGGCCTAGTTTGACTGGAGCGGGCCTAGTTTGACTGGAGCGGGCCTAGTTTGACTGGGGCGGGCCTAGTTTGACTGGAGCGGGCCTAGTTTGACTGGGGGGCGGGCCTAGTTTGACTGAGGGGCGGGCCTAGTTTGACTGGAGCGAGGGGCGGGCCTAGTTTGACTGGAGCGAGGGGCGGGCCTAGTTTGACTGGAGCGGGCCTAGTTTGACTGGAGCGGGCCTAGTTTGACTGGAGCGGGGCTAGTTTGACTGGAGCGGGGCTAGTTTGACTGGAGCGGGGCTAGTTTGACTGGAGCGAGGGGTGGGCCTAATTTGACTGGAGCGAGGGGCGGGCCTAGTTTGACTGGAGCGAGGGGCGGGCCTAGTTTGACTGGAGCGAGGGGCGGGCCTAGTTTGACTGGGGCGGGCCTAGTTTGACTGGGGCGGGCCTAGTTTGACTGGGGCGGGCCTAGTTTGACTGGGGGGCGGGCCTAGTTTGACTGGGGGGCGGGCCTAGTTTGACTGGAGCGAGGGGCGGGCCTAGTTTGACTGGAGTGAGGGGCGGGCCTAGTTTGACTGGGGGGCGGGCCTAGTTTGACTGGGGGGCGGGCCTAGTTTGACTGGGGGGCGGGCCTAGTTTGACTGGTGGGCGGGCCTAGTTTGACTGGGGGGCGGGCCTAGTTTGACTGGAGCGAGCGGCGGGCCTAGTTTGACTGGGGGGCGGGCCTAGTTTGACTGGGGGGCGGGCCTAGTTTGACTGGAGCGAGGGGCGGGCCTAGTTTGACTGGAGCGAGGGGCGGGCCTAGTTTGACTGGAGCGGGGCTAGTTTGACTGGAGCGAGCGGCGGGCCTAGTTTGACTGGGGGGCGGGCCTAGTTTGACTGGAGCGAGGGGCGGGCCTAGTTTGACTGGAGCGAGGGGCGGGCCTAGTTTGACTTGGGCGAGGGGCGGGCCTAGTTTGACTGAGGCGGGCCTAGTTTGACTGGGGCGGGCCTAGTTTGACTGGAGCGGGCCTAGTTTGACTGGAGCGGGCCTAGTTTGACTGGAGCGGGCCTAGTTTGACTGGAGCGGGCCTAGTTTGACTGGAGCGAGGGGCGGGGCTAGTTTGACTGGAGCGAGGGGCGGGCCTAGTTTGACTGGGGGGCAGGCCTAGTTTGACTGGAGCGAGGGGCGGGCCTAGTTTGACTGGGGCGGGCCTAGTTTGACTGGGGCGGGCCTAGTTTGACTGGAGCGGGCCTAGTTTGACTGGAGCGGGCCTAGTTTGACTGGAGCGGGCCTAGTTTGACTGGAGCGGGCCTAGTTTGACTGGAGCGGGCCTAGTTTGACTGGGGGGCGGGCCTAGTTTGACTGGGGGGCGGGCCTAGTTTGACTGGAGCGAGGGGTGGGCCTAGTTTGACTGGAGCGAGGGGCGGACCTAGTTTGACTGGAGCGAGGGGCGGGCCTAGTTTGACTGGGGCGAGGGGCGGGCCTAGTTTGACTGGGGCGGGCCTAGTTTGACTGGGGCGGGCCTAGTTTGACTGGGGCGGGCCTAGTTTGACTGGAGCGGGCCTAGTTTGACTGGAGCGGGCCTAGTTTGACTGGAGCGGGCCTAGTTTGACTGGAGCGGGCCTAGTTTGACTGGAGCGGGCCTAGTTTGACTGGAGCGGGCCTAGTTTGACTGGAGCGAGGGGCGGGCCTAATTTGACTGGAGCGAGGGGCGGGCCTAGTTTGACTGGAGCGAGGGGCGGGCCTAGTTTGACTGGAGCGAGGGGCGGGCCTAGTTTGACTGGGGCGGGCCTAGTTTGACTGGGGCGGGCCTAGTTTGACTGGGGCGGGCCTAGTTTGACTGGGGGGCGGGCCTAGTTTGACTGGGGGGCGGGCCTAGTTTGACTGGAGCGAGGGGCGGGCCTAGTTTGACTGGAGTGAGGGGCGGGCCTAGTTTGACTGGGGGGCGGGCCTAGTTTGACTGGGGGGCGGGCCTAGTTTGACTGGGGGGCGGGCCTAGTTTGACTGGTGGGCGGGCCTAGTTTGACTGGGGGGCGGGCCTAGTTTGACTGGAGCGAGCGGCGGGCCTAGTTTGACTGGGGGGCGGGCCTAGTTTGACTGGGGGGCGGGCCTAGTTTGACTGGAGCGAGGGGCGGGCCTAGTTTGACTGGAGCGAGGGGCGGGCCTAGTTTGACTGGAGCGGGGCTAGTTTGACTGGAGCGGGGCTAGTTTGACTGGAGCGGGGCTAGTTTGACTGGAGCGGGGCTAGTTTGACTGGAGCGGGGCTAGTTTGACTGGAGCGGGGCTAGTTTGACTGGAGTGAGGGGCGGGCCTAATTTGACTGGAGCGAGGGGCGGGCCTAGTTTGACTGGAGCGAGGGGCGGGCCTAGTTTGACTGGAGCGAGGGGCGGGCCTAGTTTGACTGGAGCGAGGGGCGGGCCTAGTTTGACTGGGGCGGGCCTAGTTTGACTGGGGCGGGCCTAGTTTGACTGGGGCGGGCCTAGTTTGACTGGAGCGGGCCTAGTTTGACTGGAGCGGGCCTAGTTTGACTGGAGCGGGCCTAGTTTGACTGGAGCGGGCCTAGTTTGACTGGAGCGGGCCTAGTTTGACTGGAGCGGGCCTAGTTTGACTGGAGCGGGCCTAGTTTGACTGGAGCGGGCCTAGTTTGACTGGAGCGAGGGGCGGGCCTAGTTTGACTGGAGCGGGCCTAGTTTGACTGGAGCGGGCCTAGTTTGACTGGAGCGGGGCTAGTTTGACTGGAGCGAGCGGCGGGCCTAGTTTGACTGGGGGGCGGGCCTAGTTTGACTGGAGCGAGGGGCGGGCCTAGTTTGACTGGAGCGAGGGGCGGGCCTAGTTTGACTGGGGCGAGGGGCGGGCCTAGTTTGACTGGGACGGGCCTAGTTTGACTGGGGCGGGCCTAGTTTGACTGGAGCGGGCCTAGTTTGACTGGAGCGGGCCTAGTTTGACTGGAGCGGGCCTAGTTTGACTGGAGCGGGCCTAGTTTGACTGGAGCGGGCCTAGTTTGACTGGAGCGAGGGGCGGGGCTAGTTTGACTGGAGCGAGGGGCGGGCCTAGTTTGACTGGGGGGCGGGCCTAGTTTGACTGGAGCGAGGGGCGGGCCTAGTTTGACTGGGGCGAGGGGCGGGCCTAGTTTGACTGGAGCGAGGGGCGGGCCTAGTTTGACTGGAGCGAGGGGCGGGCCTAGTTTGACTGGAGCGAGGGGCGGGCCTAGTTTGACTGGGGCGGGCCTAGTTTGACTGGGGCGGGCCTAGTTTGACTGGAGCGGGCCTAGTTTGACTGGAGCGGGCCTAGTTTGACTGGAGCGGGCCTAGTTTGACTGGAGCGGGCCTAGTTTGACTGGAGCGGGCCTAGTTTGACTGGAGCGGGCCTAGTTTGACTGGAGCGGGCCTAGTTTGACTGGAGCGGGCCTAGTTTGACTGGAGCGTGCCTAGTTTGACTGGAGCGGGCCTAGTTTGACTGGGGGGCGGGCCTAGTTTGACTGGAGCGAGGGGCGGGCCTAGTTTGACTGGAGCGAGGGGCGGGCCTAGTTTGACTGGAGCGAGGGGCGGGCCTAGTTTGACTGGGGCGGGCCTAGTTTGACTGGGGCGGGCCTAGTTTGACTGGAGCGGGCCTAGTTTGACTGGAGCGGGCCTAGTTTGACTGGAGCGGGCCTAGTTTGACTGGAGCGGGCCTAGTTTGACTGGAGCGGGCCTAGTTTGACTGGAGCGGGCCTAGTTTGACTGGAGCGGGCCTAGTTTGACTGGAGCGAGGGGCGGGCCTAGTTTGACTGGAGCGGGCCTAGTTTGACTGGAGCGGGCCTAGTTTGACTGGAGCGAGCGGCGGGCCTAGTTTGACTGGAGCGAGGGGCGGGCCTAGTTTGACTGGAGCGAGGGGCGGGCCTAGTTTGACTGGAGCGAGGGGCGGGCCTAGTTTGACTGGGGCGAGGGGCGGGCCTAGTTTGACTGGGACGGGCCTAGTTTGACTGGGGCGGGCCTAGTTTGACTGGAGCGGGCCTAGTTTGACTGGAGCGGGCCTAGTTTGACTGGAGCGGGCCTAGTTTGACTGGAGCGAGGGGCGGGGCTAGTTTGACTGGAGCGAGGGGCGGGCCTAGTTTGACTGGGGGGCGGGCCTAGTTTGACTGGAGCGAGCGGCGGGCCTAGTTTGACTGGAGCGAGGGGCGGGCCTAGTTTGACTGGAGCGAGGGGCGGGCCTAGTTTGACTGGGGCGAGGGGCGGGCCTAGTTTGACTGAGGCGGGCCTAGTTTGACTGGGGCGGGCCTAGTTTGACTGGAGCGGGCCTAGTTTGACTGGAGCGGGCCTAGTTTGACTGGAGCGGGCCTAGTTTGACTGGAGCGGGCCTAGTTTGACTGGGGGCGGGCCTAGTTTGACTGGAGCGAGGGGCGGGCCTAGTTTGACTGGGGCGAGGGGCGGGCCTAGTTTGACTGGAGCGAGGGGCGGGCCTAGTTTGACTGGAGCGAGGGGCGGGCCTAGTTTGACTGGAGCGAGGGGCGGGCCTAGTTTGACTGGGGCGGGCCTAGTTTGACTGGGGCGGGCCTAGTTTGACTGGGGCGGGCCTAGTTTGACTGGAGCGGGCCTAGTTTGACTGGAGCGGGCCTAGTTTGACTGGAGCGGGCCTAGTTTGACTGGAGCGGGCCTAGTTTGACTGGAGCGGGCCTAGTTTGACTGGAGCGGGCCTAGTTTGACTGGAGCGGGCCTAGTTTGACTGGAGCGGGCCTAGTTTGACTGGAGCGAGGGGCGGGCCTAGTTTGACTGGAGCGGGCCTAGTTTGACTGGAGCGGGCCTAGTTTGACTGGAGCGGGGCTAGTTTGACTGGAGCGAGCGGCGGGCCTAGTTTGACTGGGGGGCGGGCCTAGTTTGACTGGAGCGAGGGGCGGGCCTAGTTTGACTGGAGCGAGGGGCGGGCCTAGTTTGACTGGGGCGAGGGGCGGGCCTAGTTTGACTGGGACGGGCCTAGTTTGACTGGGGCGGGCCTAGTTTGACTGGAGCGGGCCTAGTTTGACTGGAGCGGGCCTAGTTTGACTGGAGCGGGCCTAGTTTGACTGGAGCGGGCCTAGTTTGACTGGAGCGGGCCTAGTTTGACTGGAGCGAGGGGCGGGGCTAGTTTGACTGGAGCGAGGGGCGGGCCTAGTTTGACTGGGGGGCGGGCCTAGTTTGACTGGAGCGAGGGGCGGGCCTAGTTTGACTGGGGCGAGGGGCGGGCCTAGTTTGACTGGAGCGAGGGGCGGGCCTAGTTTGACTGGAGCGAGGGGCGGGCCTAGTTTGACTGGAGCGAGGGGCGGGCCTAGTTTGACTGGGGCGGGCCTAGTTTGACTGGGGCGGGCCTAGTTTGACTGGAGCGGGCCTAGTTTGACTGGAGCGGGCCTAGTTTGACTGGAGCGGGCCTAGTTTGACTGGAGCGGGCCTAGTTTGACTGGAGCGGGCCTAGTTTGACTGGAGCGGGCCTAGTTTGACTGGAGCGGGCCTAGTTTGACTGGAGCGGGCCTAGTTTGACTGGAGCGTCCCTAGTTTGACTGGAGCGGGCCTAGTTTGACTGGGGGGCGGGCCTAGTTTGACTGGAGCGAGGGGCGGGCCTAGTTTGACTGGAGCGAGGGGCGGGCCTAGTTTGACTGGAGCGAGGGGCGGGCCTAGTTTGACTGGGGCGGGCCTAGTTTGACTGGGGCGGGCCTAGTTTGACTGGAGCGGGCCTAGTTTGACTGGAGCGGGCCTAGTTTGACTGGAGCGGGCCTAGTTTGACTGGAGCGGGCCTAGTTTGACTGGAGCGGGCCTAGTTTGACTGGAGCGGGCCTAGTTTGACTGGAGCGGGCCTAGTTTGACTGGAGCGAGGGGCGGGCCTAGTTTGACTGGAGCGGGCCTAGTTTGACTGGAGCGGGCCTAGTTTGACTGGAGCGAGCGGCGGGCCTAGTTTGACTGGAGCGAGGGGCGGGCCTAGTTTGACTGGAGCGAGGGGCGGGCCTAGTTTGACTGGAGCGAGGGGCGGGCCTAGTTTGACTGGGGCGAGGGGCGGGCCTAGTTTGACTGGGACGGGCCTAGTTTGACTGGGGCGGGCCTAGTTTGACTGGAGCGGGCCTAGTTTGACTGGAGCGGGCCTAGTTTGACTGGAGCGGGCCTAGTTTGACTGGAGCGGGCCTAGTTTGACTGGAGCGAGGGGCGGGGCTAGTTTGACTGGAGCGAGGGGCGGGCCTAGTTTGACTGGGGGGCGGGCCTAGTTTGACTGGAGCGAGCGGCGGGCCTAGTTTGACTGGAGCGAGGGGCGGGCCTAGTTTGACTGGAGCGAGGGGCGGGCCTAGTTTGACTGGGGCGAGGGGCGGGCCTAGTTTGACTGAGGCGGGCCTAGTTTGACTGGGGCGGGCCTAGTTTGACTGGAGCGGGCCTAGTTTGACTGGAGCGGGCCTAGTTTGACTGGAGCGGGCCTAGTTTGACTGGAGCGGGCCTAGTTTGACTGGGGGGCGGGCCTAGTTTGACTGGAGCGAGGGGCGGGCCTAGTTTGACTGGGGCGAGGGGCGGGCCTAGTTTGACTGGAGCGAGGGGCGGGCCTAGTTTGACTGGAGCGAGGGGCGGGCCTAGTTTGACTGGGGCGGGCCTAGTTTGACTGGGGCGGGCCTAGTTTGACTGGGGCGGGCCTAGTTTGACTGGGGCGGGCCTAGTTTGACTGGGGCGGGCCTAGTTTGACTGGAGCGGGCCTAGTTTGACTGGAGCGGGCCTAGTTTGACTGGAGCGGGCCTAGTTTGACTGGAGCGGGGCTAGTTTGACTGGAGCGAGCGGCGGGCCTAGTTTGACTGGGGGGCGGGCCTAGTTTGACTGGGGGGCGGGCCTAGTTTGACTGGAGCGAGCGGCGGGCCTAGTTTGACTGGGGGGCGGAACTAGTTTGACTGGGGGGGGCCTAGTTTGACTGGAGCGAGCGGCGGGCCTAGTTTGACTGGGGGGCGGAACTAGTTTGACTGGAGCGGGCCTAGTTTGACTGGAGCGGGCCTAGTTTGACTGGAGCGGGCCTAGTTTGACTGGAGCGGGCCTAGTTTGACTGGAGCGGGCCTAGTTTGACTGGAGCGGGCCTAGTTTGACTGGAGCGAGGGGCGGGCCTAGTTTGACTGGAGCGGGCCTAGTTTGACTGGAGCGGGCCTAGTTTGACTGGAGCGGGCCTAGTTTGACTGGAGCGGGCCTAGTTTGACTGGAGCGGGCTTAGTTTGACTGGAGCGGGCCTAGTTTGACTGGAGCGAGGGGCGGGCCTAGTTTGACTGGAGCGGGCCTAGTTTGACTGGAGCGGGCCTAGTTTGACTGGAGCGGGCCTAGTTTGACTGGAGCGGGCCTAGTTTGACTGGAGCGGGCCTAGTTTGACTGGAGCGGGCCTAGTTTGACTGGAGCGAGGGGCGGGCCTAGTTTGACTGCCGCTGTTACTTTTTAAAGTGATAATTCCCTACATCTCGATGCAGTGAAAAGATCAAGACAAGACAGATGCTGTGTTTTACTCTGAAGGTTGACTTGATAAAAAAAATTTAAAGCGGTAGTGTGTACTGTTGACGTGAACGTGGCATGTTGAATCCCAACCAATCAGTCCTGGATGCTCGCGTTGTAAAAAGCACAGAAGAAAAGAGCAGTGACAGACAGCAGAGGAGCCGAAGAACTGGAAAAGCCTCATGGAGCATTTTGGCTTCCCTGTCAAATATGATGACGGAAGAGCCTAGTTTGACTGGAGCGAGGGGCGGGCCTAGTTTGACTGGAGCGAGGGGCGGGCCTAGTTTGACTGGAGCGAGGGGCGGGCCTAGTTTGACTGGAGCGAGGGGCGGGCCTAGTTTGACTGGAGCGAGGGGCGGGCCTAGTTTGACTGGAGCGAGGGGCGGGCCTAGTTTGACTGGAGCGAGGGGCGGGCCTAGTTTGACTGGAGCGAGGGGCGGGCCTAGTTTGACTGGAGCGAGGGGCGGGCCTAGTTTGACTGGAGCGAGGGGCGGGCCTAGTTTGACTGGAGCGAGGGGCGGGCCTAGTTTGACTGGAGCGAGGGGCGGGCCTAGTTTGACTGGAGCGAGGGGCGGGCCTAGTTTGACTGGAGCGAGGGGCGGGCCTAGTTTGACTGGAGCGAGGGGCGGGCCTAGTTTGACTGGAGCGAGGGGCGGGCCTAGTTTGACTGGAGCGAGGGGCGGGCCTAGTTTGACTGGAGCGAGGGGCGGGCCTAGTTTGACTGGAGCGAGGGGCGGGCCTAGTTTGACTGGAGCGAGGGGCGGGCCTAGTTTGACTGGAGCGAGGGGCGGGCCTAGTTTGACTGGAGCGAGGGGCGGGCCTAGTTTGACTGGAGCGAGGGGCGGGCCTAGTTTGACTGGAGCGGGCCTAGTTTGACTGGAACGAGGCTAGTTTGACTGGAGCGGGGCTAGTTTGACTGGAGCGAGGGGCGGGCCTAGTTTGACTGGAGCGAGGGGCGGGCCTAGTTTGACTGGAGCGAGGGGCGGGCCTAGTTTGACTGGAGCGGGCCTAGTTTGACTGGAGCGAGGCTAGTTTGACTGGAGCGGGGCTAGTTTGACTGGAGCGGGGCTAGTTTGACTGGAGCGAGGGGCGGGCCTAGTTTGACTGGAGCGAGGGGCGGGCCTAGTTTGACTGGAGCGAGGGGCGGCCCTAGTTTGACTGGAGCGAGGGGCGGGCCTAGTTTGACTGAAGCGAGGGGCGGGCCTAGTTTGACTGGAGCGAGGGGCGGGCCTAGTTTGACTGGAGCGAGGGGCGGGCCTAGTTTGACTGGAGCGAGGGGCGGGCCTAGTTTGACTGGAGCGAGGGGCGGGCCTAGTTTGACTGGAGCGAGGGGCGGGCCTAGTTTGACTGGAGCGAGGGGCGGGCCTAGTTTGACTGGAGCGAGGGGCGGGCCTAGTTTGACTGGAGCGAGGGGCGGGCCTAGTTTGACTGGAGCGAGGGGCGGGCCTAGTTTGACTGGAGCGGGGCTAGTTTGACTGGAGCGGGGCTAGTTTGACTGGAGCGGGGCTAGTTTGACTGGAGCGGGGCTAGTTTGACTGGAGCTGTTACTTTTTAAAGTGATAATTCCCTACATCTCGATGCAGTGAAAAGATCAAGACAAGACAGATGCTGTGTTTTACTCTGAAGGTTGACTTGATAATTTTTGTTTTAAAGCGGTAGTGTGTACTGTTGACGTGAACGTGGCATGTTGAATCCCAACCAATCAGTCCTGGATGCTCGCGTTGTAAAAAGCACAGAAGAAAAGAGCAGTGACAGACAGCAGAGGAGCCGAAGAACTGGAAAAGCCTCATGGAGCATTTTGGCTTCCCTGTCAAATACGATGACGGAAGAAGGGTGATGCCTACACACCGTAATGGTGTTGTCCAATGTGCCACAAGAGATCCGTATCATCATGGAAATGCATGGAGCGTGGCCACACATTTTAAAGTGTCATCACCCTGGTGTGTCAGAGACGGGAGCCAACTCACCGCGGCATTTAAAAGCAGCCCTTTGTTGCAGAATCAGCCTGGACTAAAGCCATCACCAGATCTATTGGGATGTTTATCACTGCAGACATGAGGCCGTACTCTGTTAAACAAAGGGTTTAGAATGGTGGAAGTGCTTGAGCCAACGCTACGAAATCCCCTCTCGCACCCACTTCAGTATGAAGATCGGGCCAGAACTTTATGAACAGGAACAGATTGAAATTGTGGACGAATTATCCAAAGGCATCCTCTCTTGCCCTCGCCACATACGGGTGGACCTCCAGGGTAACAGGAAGCTACGGGACTGTGACTGTTCACTACACCACAGAGGAGCGGACCTCCAGGGTAACAGGAAGCTACGTGACTGTTCACTACACCACAGAGGAGTGGACCTCCAGGGTAACAGGAAGCTACGGGACTGTGACTGTTCACTACACCACAGAGGAGCGGACCTCCAGGGTAACAGGAAGCTACGTGACTGTTCACTACACCACAGAGGAGTGGACCTCCAGGGTAACAGGAAGCTACGTGACTGTTCACTACACCACAGAGGAGTGGACCTCCAGGGTAACAGGAAGCTACGGGACTGTGACTGTTCACTACACCACAGAGGAGTGGACCTCCAGGGTAACAGGAAGCTACGTGACTGTTCACTACACCACAGAGGAGTGGACCTCCAGGGTAACAGGAAGCTACGTGACTGTTCACTACACCACAGAGGAGTGGACCTCCAGGGTAACAGGAAGCTACGTGACTGTTCACTACACCACAGAGGAGTGGACCTCCAGGGTAACAGGAAGCTACGGGACTGTGACTGTTCACTACACCACAGAGGAGTGGACCTCCAGGGTAACAGGAAGCTACGTGACTGTTCACTACACCACAGAGGAGTGGACCTCCAGGGTAACAGGAAGCTACGTGACTGTTCACTACACCACAGAGGAGTGGACCTCCAGGGTAACAGGAAGCTACGTGACTGTTCACTACACCACAGAGGAGTGGACCTCCAGGGTAACAGGAAGCTACGTGACTGCTCACTACACCACAGACGGGTAGACCTCCACCAGAGGACAGTGATCTCACCACTGTTCAAGTCCCCGCCCTACACCAGAGGACAGTGATCTCACCACTGTTCAAGGCCCCGCCCTACACCAGAGGACAGTGATCTCACCACTGTTCAAGCCCCCGCCCTCCACCAGAGGACAGTGATCTCACCACTGTTCAAGCCCCTGCCCTACACCAGAGGACAGTGATCTCACCACTGTTCAAGGCCCCGCCCTACACCAGAGGACAGTGATCTCACCACTGTTCAAGGCCCCGCCCTACACCAGAGGACAGTGATCTCACCACTGTTCAAGGCCCCGCCCTACACCAGATGACAGTGATCTCACCACTGTTCAAGGCCCCGCCCTACACCAGAGGACAGTGATCTCACCACTGTTCAAGGCCCCGCCCTACACCAGAGGACGGTGATCTCACCACTGTTCAAGGCCCCGCCCTACACCAGAGGACAGTGATCTCACCACTGTTCAAGTCCCCGCCCTACACCAGAGGACATACAGTGATCTCACCACTGTTCAAGGCCCCGCCCTACACCAGAGGACAGTGATCTCACCACTGTTCAAGTCCCCGCCCTACACCAGAGGACAGTGATCTCACCACTGTTCAAGTCCCCGCCCTACACCAGAGGACAGTGATCTCACCACTGTTCAAGTCCCCGCCCTACACCCGAGGACAGTGATCTCACCACTGTTCAAGGCCCCGCCCTACACCAGAGGACAGTGATCTCACCACTGTTCAAGTCCCCGCCCTACACCAGAGGACAGTGATCTCACCACTGTTCAAGGCCCCGCCCTACACCAGAGGACAGTGATCTCACCACTGTTCAAGTCCCCGCCCTACACCAGAGGACAGTGATCTCACCACTGTTCAAGTCCCCGCCCTACACCAGAGGACAGTGATCTCACCACTGTTCAAGTCCCCGCCCTACACCAGAGGACAGTGATCTCACCACTGTTCAA
The DNA here is from genome assembly GCF_013265735.2 of Oncorhynchus mykiss. NCBI lineage: Eukaryota > Metazoa > Chordata > Actinopteri > Salmoniformes > Salmonidae > Oncorhynchus > Oncorhynchus mykiss. The sequence continues at coordinate 45,077,809 of NC_048568.1, read as the reverse complement.
GGCCCCGCCCTACACCAGAGGACAGTGATCTCACCACTGTTCAAGTCCCCGCCCTACACCAGAGGACATACAGTGATCTCACCACTGTTCAAGGCCCCGCCCTACACCAGAGGACAGTGATCTCACCACTGTTCAAGTCCCTGCCCTACACCAGAGGACAGTGATCTCACCACTGTTCAAGGCCCCGCCCTACACCAGAGGACAGTGATCTCACCACTGTTCAAGGCCCCGCCCTACACCAGAGGACAGTGATCTCACCACTGTTCAAGGCCCCGCCCTACACCAGAGGACAGTGATCTCACCACTGTTCAAGTCCCCGCCCTACACCAGAGGACAGTGATCTCACCACTGTTCAAGGCCCCGCCCTACACCAGAGGACAGTGATCTCACCACTGTTCAAGGCCCCGCCCTACACCAGAGGACAGTGATCTCACCACTGTTCAAGGCCCCGCCCTACACCAGAGGACAGTGATCTCACCACTGTTCAAGGCCCCGCCCTACACCAGAGGACAGTGATCTCACCACTGTTCAAGGCCCCGCCCTACACCAGAGGACAGTGATCTCACCACTGTTCAAGTCCCTGCCCTACACCAGAGGACAGTGATCTCACCACTGTTCAAGTCCCCGCCCTACACCAGAGGACATGCAGTGATCTCACCACTGTTCAAGTCCCCGCCCTACACCAGAGGACATGCAGTGATCTCACCACTGTTCAAGTCCCTGCCCTACACCAGAGGACATACAGTGATCTCACCACTGTTCAAGTCCCCGCCCTACACCAGAGGACAGTGATCTCACCACTGTTCAAGTCCCCGCCCTACACCAGAGGACAGTGATCTCACCACTGTTCAAGTCCCCGCCCTACACCAGAGGACATGCAGTGATCTCACCACTGTTCAAGTCCCCGCCCTACACCAGAGGACATGCAGTGATCTCACCACTGTTCAAGTCCCCGCCCTACACCAGAGGACATGCAGTGATCTCACCACTGTTCAAGTCCCTGCCCTACACCAGAGGACAGTGATCTCACCACTGTTCAAGTCCCTGCCCTCCACCAGAGGACAGTGATCTCACCACTGTTCAAGTCCCTGCCCTACACCAGAGGACAGTGATCTCACCACTGTTCAAGGCCCCGCCCTACACCAGAGGACAGTGATCTCACCACTGTTCAAGGCCCCGCCCTACACCAGAGGACAGTGATCTCACCACTGTTCAAGGCCCCGCCCTACACCAGAGGACAGTGTTCTCACCACTGTTTAAGGCCCCGCCCTACACCAGAGGACAGTGATCTCACCACTGTTCAAGGCCCCGCCCTACACCAGAGGACAGTGATCTCACCACTGTTCAAGGCCCCGCCCTACACCAGAGGACAGTGATCTCACCACTGTTCAAGTCCCTGCCCTACACCAGAGGACAGTGATCTCACCACTGTTCAAGGCCCCGCCCTACACCAGAGGACAGTGATCTCACCACTGTTCAAGTCCCCGCCCTACACCAGAGGACAGTGATCTCACCACTGTTCAAGGCCCCGCCCTACACCAGAGGACAGTGATCTCACCACTGTTCAAGTCCCCGCCCTACACCAGAGGACAGTGATCTCACCACTGTTCAAGGCCCCGCCCTACACCAGAGGACAGTGATCTCACCACTGTTCAAGGCCCCGCCCTACACCAGAGGACAGTGATCTCACCACTGAGATTGTGGCCACTGAAGAGGTTAAAAGAGAATGACTTTAATTATACATATAATGCAGTCTAATCTTAGTCTATGCTATTGCTATTAGAATCATTAGAATCATCCATTTTATTAAATGTTATTGACACAATTATAGTTTTATTAAACTCATTATTTATTTTCATATTTCATAGATTAAGTCATTACCCATGACCACTATAGTATTGGTTTATCATTCTCTATACCTTATAGTCCAATACATTACCCATGACCACTATAGTATTGGTTTATCATTCTCTATACCTTATAGTCCAATACATTACCCATGACCACTATAGTATTGGTTTATCATTCTCTATACCTTATAGTCCAATACATTACCCATGACCACCATAGTATTGGTTCATCATTCTCTATACCTTATAGTCCAATACATTACCCATGACCACCATGGTATTGGTTTATCATTCTCTATACCTTATAGTCCAATACATTACCCATGACCACCATGGTATTGGTTTATCATTCTCTATACCTTATAGTCCAATACATTACCCATGACCACTATAGTATTGGTTTATCATTCTCTATACCTTATAGTCCAATACATTACCCATGACCACTATAGTATTGGTTTATCATTCTCTATACCTTATAGTCCAATACATTACCCATGACCACCATGGTATTGGTTTATCATTCTCTATACCTTATAGTCCAATACATTACCCATGACCACTATAGTATTGGTTTATCATTCTCTATACCTTATAGTCCAATACATTATCCATGACCACTATAGTATTGGTTTATCATTCTCTATACCTTATAGTCCAATACATTATCCATGACCACTATAGTATTGGTTTATCATTCTCTATACCTTATAGTCCAATACATTACCCATGACCACCATGGTATTGGTTTATCATTCTCTATACCTTATAGTCCAATACATTACCCATGACCACTATAGTATTGGTTTATCATTCTCTATACCTTATAGTCCAATACATTACCCATGACCACCATGGTATTGGTTTATCATTCTCTATACCTTATAGTCCAATACATTACCCATGACCACTATAGTATTGGTTTATCATTCTCTATACCTTATAGTCCAATACATTACCCATGACCACTATAGTATTGGTTTATCATTCTCTATACCTTATAGTCCAATACATTACCCATGACCACTATAGTATTGGTTTATCATTCTCTATACCTTATAGTCCAATACATTATCCATGACCACTATAGTATTGGTTTATCATTCTCTATACCTTATAGTCCAATACATTATCCATGACCACTATAGTATTGGTTCATCATTCTCTATACCTTATAGTCCAATACATTACCCATGACCACCATGGTGTTGGTTTATCATTCTCTATACCTTATAGTCCAATACATTACCCATGACCACCATGGTATTGGTTTATCATTCTCTATACCTTATAGTCCAATACATTACCCATGACCACCATGGTATTGGTTTATCATTCTCTATACCTTATAGTCCAATACATTACCCATGACCACTATAGTATTGGTTTATCATTCTCTACACCTTATAGTCCAATACATTACCCATGACCACTATAGTATTGGTTTATCATTCTCTATACCTTATAGTCCAATACATTACCCATGACCACCATGGTATTGGTTTATCATTCTCTATACCTTATAGTCCAATACATTACCCATGACCACTATAGTATTGGTTTATCATTCTCTATACCTTATAGTCCAATACATTATCCATGACCACCATGGTATTGGTTTATCATTCGCTATACCTTATAGTCCAATACATTACCCATGACCACTATAGTATTGGTTTATCATTCTCTATACCTTATAGTCCAATACATTACCCATGACCACCATGGTATTGGTTTATCATTCTCTATACCTTATAGTCCAATACATTACCCATGACCACCATGGTATTGGTTTATCATTCTCTATACCTTATAGTCCAATACATTACCCATGACCACCATGGTATTGGTCAGCTGCTATTGGAGAATTCTTCTGGTTTAGAAATCAAACTCTTATTCAGAACACATTGTACAACAGTTTAGTTTTTTTTAAAGACTGTATTGCAAGGTAGGCCATATGTGTAGGCTGTGTCGGCCATATGTGTAGGCTGTGTCGGCCATATGTGTAGGCTGTGTCGGCCATATGTGTAGGCTGTGTCGGCCATATGTGTAGGCTGTGTAGGCCATATGTGTAGGCTGTGTCGGCCATATGTGTAGGCTGTGTCGGCCATATGTGTAGGCTGTGTAGGCCATATGTGTAGGCTGTGTAGGCCATATGTGTAGGCTGTGTAGGCCATATGTGTAGGCTGTGTAGGCCATATGTGTAGGCTGTGTAGGCCATATGTGTAGGCTGTGTAGGCCATATGTGTAGGCTGTGTAGGCCATATGTGTAGGCTGTGTCGGCCATATGTGTAGGCTGTGTCGGCCATATGTGTAGGCTGTGTAGGCCATATGTGTAGGCTGTGTAGGCCATATGTATGATTATAATTAAGCAATACGTCCCGAGGAGGTGTGGTATATGGCTAATATACCACGGCTAAGGGCTGTTCTTATGTACGACGCGTCGCGGAGTGCCTGGATACAGCCCTTAGTAGTCGTATATTGGCCATATATCACAAACCCCAAAGGTGCCTTATTGGTATTATAAACTGGTTACCAACGTAATTAGAGCAGTACAAATACATGTTTTGTCAAATCCATGGTGTACGGTCTGATATACCACGGCTGTCAGCCAATCAGCATTCAGGGCCCCGAACCACCCAGTTTGTAGTGTTTCTATAAACCTGCAGCTAGGTACTTGAAGTGAGACCTATAATCATGACAAAACACGACAATCACTTCAGTTCACTGACAGAGATATAACTAATGAAATGGATATTTACATTAGCTAGCTAGGCTAAATGGTCAAACGATCGGTTCGTATTTGCTGCGTATTTAAAAGCTCAAACAGATATGTATCTGATATCAGTCTGGGCGCTAGCTAGCTAGCTAGCTAGCTAGCTATGTTCATCAGACATCACGGTTTCACAACAGGCTGTTTGCATAGAAGCAGGCCATTGGCTGCCTCCATCACCAGGGAGTTTTGATTCGGTTCCAAGTTTAGCAGTTCAGCCAATTGTTGAAATTTACTTTTTTTTTATGTCAAAATGTGCAGTAATTGAAGGTGCCAACAAACGTTATAGTCATGAAAAATAATATTTAAAAAATAATATTTTACTGTCATATTTTTTTAAAATCAGCTCCTCCCTCGATGGGGATCGATCAACTTCACGTTATTGGGCTTGGGCTCACCCACCTATTGGTTGTTAAATAAAGCCTGTTAATGCTAGCCTATTTGTTGTTGCCACGGAGTGTTCAATGTCCACAGTCCAAGGCTGGCTCGCTATCAGGTCGACTAGGCAGTTGTGACCCCGTTCAAACACTTAGGAAATCCTTCCTTTTTGAAGTAATGACTATTATCTGAAGAATGTAGCGACCTTAAAGGAGAAGTTTGATTTCTTACAACCAAACCTCTATTTTAATGAAAATTACATGTTATGGAAGGCTCCAGACACCATTTTTGCGATTTCGCTTGTTTTTAAAGAACCCAAGAACTACCGAGCTAGAGCTAGACCTAGACCTAGACCTAGACCTAGACCTAGACCTAGAGCTAGAGCTAGAGCTAGACCTAGACCTAGAGCTAGACCTAGACCTAGACCTAGACCTAGAGCTAGACCTAGAGCTAGACCTAGACCTAGACCTAGAGCTAGACCTAGACCTAGAGCTAGACCTAGACCTAGAGCTAGACCTAGACCTAGAGCTAGACCTAGAGCTAGACCTAGAGCTAGACCTAGAGCTAGACCTAGAGCTAGACCTAGAGCTAGACCTAGAGCTAGACCTAGAGCTAGACCTAGACATAGAGCTAGACATAGAGCTAGACCTATGGAATATAACCATGTGAATAAAGTTCGGAATGACTCCATTGAATATGTACAACAAGGAAAAGTGTTGACAGTCGCTGGATCTGAGTGTTCTTTCCCAGGCTGTTTTCCTGAACAAGATGTCTTCATCCGGTTGTAATCGTGGCTTCAAATCAACACAGACCAGATATTACATTTCCACCATTTTGAATAGTGTTTCCTTGTTGCAGTGTGAGGATCCCTCTGGCTACAAGCAGGAGGATGAGTTTATGGACATCCTGGAGGAGAGGAGGAGGAGCAGTGACCTAGGCCATGCCCTCCGAACCTTTACCCCCACCCCCTACAGGGGGGCCCCTCCTCTCTCCGCGGGCGCCCTCAACAGGACGGTTCTGGAATCACAGTACCTACGATACGTCACCAAGGAGGTACAGTGTGTGTGGGTGCTTGCATGCGAGCGAGAATCCTGAACGTTCCCTGATGTACACTCAACAGGGTCAACAGGACATTAGTCCAGTTCCTGCCCGACCACATTGCAGACACATGCAAGGCCTTACAATGGCTAGCCTTACAATAGGTGTTTAACATATCAGCTAGTCATATCAATCTAGCCAATCAAATACATTTTATTTGTCACATGCGCTGAATACAAGTGTAGACTTGACCGTGAAATTCTTCCTTACAAGCCTTTAACCAACAGTGCAGTTCAAGAAGAAGAAAATATATCACCAAGTAACACAATAATGAGGCTCTATACAGGGTATTACGGTACAGAGTCAATGAGGAGGCTATATACAGGGTATTACGGTACAGAGTCAATGTGGAGGCTATATACAGGGTATTACGGTACAGAGTCAATGTGGAGGCTATATACAGGGTATTACGGTACAGAGTCAATGTGGAGGCTATATACAGGGTGTTACGGTACAGAGTCAATGTGGAGGTTATATACAGGGGGTACCGGTACAGAGTCAATGTGGAGGCTATATACAGGGTATTACGGTACAGAGTCAATGTGGAGGCTATGTACAGGGTATTACGGTACAGAGTCAATGTGGAGGCTATATACAGGGTGTTACGGTACAGAGTCAATGTGGAGATTATATACAGGGGGTACCGGTACAGAGTCAATGTGGAGGCTATATACAGGGTATTACGGTACAGAGTCAATGTGGAGGTTATATACAGGGGGTACCGGTACAGAGTCAATGTGGAGGCTATATACAGGGTATTACGATACAGAGTCAATGTGGAGGCTATATACAGTGTATTACGATACAGAGTCAATGTGGAGGCTATATACAGGGTATTACGGTACAGAGTCAATGTGGAGGCTATATACAGGGTATTACGGTACAGAGTCAAATGTGGAGGCTATATACAGGGTATTACGGTACAGAGTCAATGTGGAGGCTCTATACAGGGTATTACGGTACAGAGTCAATGTGGAGGCTATATACAGGGTATTACGGTACAGAGTCAATGAGGAGGCTATATACAGGGGGTACCGGTACAGAGTCAATGTGGAGGCTATATACAGGGGGTACCGGAACAGAGTCAATGTGGAGGTTATATACAGGGGGTACTGGTACAGAGTCAATGAGGAGGCTATATACAGGGGGTACCGGTACAGAGTCAGTGTGAAGGCTATATACAGGGGGTACCGGTACAGAGTCAATGTGGAGGCTATATACAGGGTATTACGGTACAGAGTCAATGTGGAGGCTATATACAGGGTATTACGATACAGAGTCAATGTGGAGGCTATATACAGGGTATTACGATACAGAGTCAATGTGGAGGCTCTATACAGGGTATTATGGTACAGAGTCAATGTGGAGGCTATATACAGGGTGTTACGGTACAGAGCCAATGTGGAGGCTATATACAGGGTATTACGGTACAGAGTCAATGTGGAGGCTATATACAGGGTATTACGGTACAGAGTCAATGAGGAGGCTATATACAGGGGGTACCGGTACAGAGTCAGTGTGGAGGCTATATACAGGGGGTACCGATACAGAGTCAATGTGGAGGCTATATACAGGGTGTTACGGTACAGAGTCAATGTGGAGGCTATATACAGGGGGTACCGGTACAGAGTCAATGTGGAGGCTATATACAGGGTGTTACGGTACAGAGTCAATGTGGAGGCTATATACAGGGGGTACCGGTACAGAGTCAATGTGGAGGCTATATACAGGGTATTACGGTACAGAGTCAATGTGGAGGCTATATACAGGGTATTACGGTACAGAGTCAATGAGGAGGCTATATACAGGGTATTACGGTACAGAGTCAATGTGGAGGCTATATACAGGGTATTACGGTACAGAGTCAATGTGGAGGTTATATACAGGGGGTACCGGTACAGAGTCAATATGGAGGCTATATACAGGGTATTACGGTACAGAGTCAATGTGGAGGTTATATACAGGGGGTACCGGTACAGAGTCAATATGGAGGCTATATACAGGGTATTACGGTACAGAGTCAATGTGGAGGCTATATACAGGGTATTACGGTACAGAGTCAATATGGAGGCTATATACAGGGATGACCGCTACAGAGTCAATGTGGAGGCTATATACAGGGTATTACGGTACAGAGTCAATGTGGAGGCTATATACAGGGTATTACGGTACAGAGTCAGTGTGGAGGCTACATACGGGGCAGTGTGGAGGCTACATACGGGGGGTACCGGTACTGAGTCAATGTGCAGGGGTACAGGCTAGTTGAGGTAATCTGTACATGTAGGTGGGGGCGAAGTGACTATGCACAGATAATAAACAAACAGCGAGTAGCAGCAGTGTACAAGAGTGGAGGGGGTCAATGTAAATTGTCCGGTGGCGATTTTCTGATTTGTTCAGTGGTCTTATGACTTGGGGGTAGAAGCTGTTAAGGAGCCTCTTGGTCCTCAACTTGGCATTCCGGTACCGCTTGCCGTGTGGTAGCAGAGAAAACAGTCTAACTTTGGTGACTGGAGTCTCTGACAATTTTATGGGCTTTCCTCTGACACCACCTATTATATAGTTCCTTGATGGCAGGAAGCTTGGCCCCAGTGATGTCCTGGGCCGTTCGCACTACCCTCTGGTCAGATGCAGAGCAGTTCTCTGTACCTCTGTAGTGCATTGCGGTCGGAGGCCGAGCAGTTGCCATACCAGTTGGTGATGTAACCGGTCAGGATGCACGTTGGTGATGTGGACATCAAGGAACTTGAAACTCTCGACCCGCTCCACTACAGCCTCGTTGATGTTAATGGGGGCCTGTTTGGCCCTCCTTTTCCTGTAGTCCACGATCAGCTCCTTTTGTCTTGCTCACATTGCGGGAGAGGTTGTTGTCCTGACACCACACTGCCAGTTCTGACCTCCTCCCTATAGCCTGACTTGTCGGTGATCAGGCTGTTGTGTCGTCAGCAAACTTATGGTGTTGGAGTCGTGTTTGGCCACGCAGTCGTGGTTTAACAGGGAGTACCTGAGGGGACTGAGCACACACGCCTGAGGGGCCCCAGTGTTGAGGATCAGCGTCGCAAGACGTGTTGTTGCCTTTTCTTACCACCTGGGGGCTACCCGTCAGGAAGTCCAGGATCCAGTTGCAGAGGGAGGTGTTTAGTCCCAGAGTCCTTAACTTAGTGATGAGTCGAGGGCACTATGGTGTTGAACGCTGAGCTGTAGTAAATTAATAGCATTCTGACATAGGTGTTCCTTTTGTCCAGGTGGGAAAGGGCAGTGTGGACTGCGATTGAGATTGCGTCATCTGTGGATCTGTTGGTGCGGTAGCGAATTGGAGTGGGTCTAGGGTGTTCGGAAGGATGCTCTTGATGTGAGCCATGACCAGCCTTTCAAAGCACTTCATGGCTACCGACGTTAGTTCCATGGGGCGTTAATCATTTTAGGCAGGTTACTTTCACTTCCTTGGTCACAGGGACTATGGTGGTGTGCTTGAAACATATAGGTATTACAGACTCGGTCAGGGAGAGGTTGAAAATGTCAGCGACGACACTTGACAGTTGGTCCGCGCATGCTTTGAGTACACGTCCTGGTAATCCGTCTGGCCCAGCGGCTTTGTGAATGTTGACCTATTTAAAGGTTTTGTTCACATCGGCTACCGAGAGCGTTCTCACACAGTCATCCAGAACAGCTGGTGCTCTCGTGCATGCCTCAGTGTTGCTTGCCTCGATGCGAGCATAAAAGGCATTTGGCTAGTCTGGTAGGCTTGCGTCATTGGGCAGCTCGCGTCTGGGTTTCCCTTTGTAGTCCGTTATAGTTTTTAAGCCCTGCCACATCTGACGAGCGTCAGAGCCGGTGTAGTAGGATTCAATCTTAATCCTGTATTGACACGTTGCTTGTTTGATGGTGCGCCTGAGGGCATAGTGGGATTTTTGTATTATTGTCCGGATTAGTCTCCCGCTCCTTGAGCTCTAGCCTTTAGCTCAATGCGGATGTTGCCTGTAATCCATGGCTTCTGTTTGGGATATGTATGCACAGTCACTGTGAGTTAGACGTTATCGATGCACTTAGTGATGAAGCCAATGACTGAGGTGGTGTGTTCCTCGATGCCATTGGATGAATCCCGGAACGTATTCCAGTCTGTGCTAGCAAAACAGTTCTGTAGTGTAGCATCCACGTCATCTGACCACTTCTGTATTTAGCGAGTCATGGGTACTTCCTGCTTTAGTATTTGCTTGTTACCTGTAATCAGGAGGATATAATTATGGTCAGATTTGCCAAATGGAGGGCGGGGGAGAGCTTTGTATGCATATCTGTGTGTGCAGTAAAGGTGGTCTAGGATTTGTTTTACTCCCTGGTTGCACATTTAAGTTTGCACTCCTAGTGGAGTGCTGCTTCTGGGTGAGCATTTTCTTCTTTGCTTATGGCTAATAGAGTTGGTTGAGTGCGGTCTTAGTGCCAGCTTTGTTCTGTGGTGGTAAATAGACGGCTACAAATTATACAGATGAAAACTCTCTCGGTAGATAGTGTGGTCTACAGCTTATCATAAGGTACTCTATCTTATTCTAGGGACAATAAGGAGTCCTGCGTCTTTCAGCAGTATTTAGCACTAGCAGATGTTTATTTTGTGTCTTATCTGGTTGGCGGGAGAGTAGAGCATTGCAGTAGTCTAATCTTGACGCAACCAATGTAGTTGCAGGAACTCGACCTCTAACGCTCTGACCCTTGAACCCTGACCTCTCTGTGCAGGTGGCCATGGAGACTGGTGAGAGTGTGGATCTGGTGAGAGAGGAGGCGTCAGGGATACTGGATGAGATGTCTCAGAACCTCCAGCTGGGATTCATCAGACTGCTGGGGTTCACCCTCAGTAAAGTATTCAAGAGGCTCTTCAGCCACATCAACATCAACCAGGAAGGACTCAATAGGGTCAGAATACTGCTATTATAATACAAAGAATACTACTACTACTATAATACTACTAGTATAATACAAGTAGAATACTACCACTAGAATACTACTATTATAATTCAAATGTAATACTACTAATAGAATGCTGCTATTATTATTATAATAATAATAATACTAGTACTATTATAATACAAATAGAATACTAATAGAGTTCTACTACTACTAGAATACTACTATTCTAATAGATAGAATACTGCTATTATAATACTATATAATACAAATAGAACACTTCTACTATAATACTGCTATTATAATACTACTTCGATCTAGCAACATTTAGTTTAATGGCCCAACACTAACCACTAGGCTACCTGCCGCCCCAACTAGAATACTACTACTAGAATACTACTGCTATACTGCTATTATAATCCAAATAGAATACTACTACTATACTGCTAATGTAATACTACTATAATACAAATATAATACTACTATAATACTGCTACTGTAATACTACTAATACAAATATAATACTACTATTATAATACAAATAGAATACTACTATAATACTGCTACTGTAATACTACTAATAATACAAATAGAATACTACTATAATAATACAAATAGAATACTACTACTGTAATACTACTGTAATACTACTATTATAATACAAATGGAATACTACTACTAGAATACTACTGTAATACACTGTTTTAAACAATAAGGCATGAGAACTCTGATTATCATGAATAACATTCTGTTCTTAGGCACAAAGTGAAGTGTGATTCATTCATTTCTACTTAGATGTATGTGTTGGGTACATGTTGTGTAATTTATTACTGCACTGTCGGAGCTAGAAACACAAGCATTTCGCTACACCCGCAATAACATGTTAATGTTAATTTTTTGTATTGTTTAATCGTTAAAAAATATCCTAATTCAGATATGGTTCTGCTAGGGAACAAGGCAGTTCAGTCTACAGCAGTTCTACCTACCAGTCGTCATTAGTTGACATAGTCATTAAGCCCGCCTATTTCTACAACTTGTTTGTTTGAGAGCTCATGCTTTGGACTTGCAGAGCCATCCTTGTACATTGTTTTCCCTGTACTGCCACTGTAGCTCGCTTCCACCTGGCAGAGTTAGCATTTCATCAAATCAAAATCAAATTTATTTATATAGCCCTTCGTACATCAGCTGATATGTCAAAGTGCTGTACAGAAACCCAGCCTAAAACCCCAAACAGCAAGCAATGCAGGTGTTGATGCAAGTTGGCTAGGAAAAACTCCCTAGAAAGGCCAAAACCTAGGAAGAAACCTAGAGAGCAACCAGGCTATGAGGGGTGGCCAGTCCTCTTCTGGCTGTGCCGGGTGGAGATTATAACAGAACATGGCCAAGATGTTCAAATGTTCATAAATGACCAGCATGGTCAAATAATAGGTCTGGGACAGGTAGCACGTCCGGTGAACAGGTCAGGATTCCATAGCCGCAGGCAGAACAGTTGAAACTGGAGCAGCAGCACGACCAGGTGGACTGGGGACAGCAAGGAGTCATCATGTCAGGTAGTCCTGAGGCATGGTCCTAGGGCTCAAGTCCTCCTCCTCTGAGAGAGAGATTTAGAGAGAGCACACTTAAATTCACACAGGACACTGGATAAGACAGGAGAAGTACTCCTGATATAACAAACTGACCCTATGCCCCCGACACAAACTACTGCAGCATAAATACTGGAGGCTGAGACAGGAGGGGTCAGGAGACACTGTGGCCCCATCCGAGGACACCCCCGGACAGGGCCAAACAGGAAGGATATAACCCCACCCACTTTGTCAAAGCACAGCCCCCACACCACTAGAGGGATACCTTCAACCACCAACTTACCATCCTGAGACAAGGCTGAGTATAGCCCACAAAGATCTCCGCCACGGCACAACCCGGGGGGGGGGGGGCAACAACGGCAGGAAGACCACATCAGTGACTCAACCCACTCTAGTGACGCACCCCCTCCAGGGACGGTATAAAAGAGCCCCAGTAAGCCAGTGACTCAGCCCCTGTAATAGGGTTAGAGGCAGAGAATCCCAGTGGAAAGAGGGGAACCGGCCAGGCAGAGACAGCAAGGGCGGTTCGTTGCTCCAGAGCCTTTCCGTTCACCTTCACACTCCTGGGCCAAACTACACTCAATCATATGACCCACTGAAGAGATGAGTCTTCAGTAAAGACTTAAAGGTTGAAACCGAGTCTGCGTCTCTCACATGGGTAGGCAGAACATTCCATAAAAATGGAGCTCTATAAGAGAAAACCCTTGAGGAACACCGAAATTTACAGTTGATTTGTCAGAGGACAAACCATTCACAGAGACAAACTGATATCTTTCCGACAGATAAGATCTAAACCAGGCCAGAACTTGTCCGTGTAGACCAATTTGGGTTTCCAATCTCTCCCAATCTCTCCATCACCTTGTCATTTAACTTTAAAGTTCTGCCATACAGGACTTCCCTGCTGTCTGTTCCCTGTCTGCCATCTGTTACCGACGGAGACTAGCTGTGGCAAATCATTGATCTCCTCCTCCCGTTCCAGCGTTGTTGTTTTAGGCATTTCTTTAGTGGTAGTTCTGTGGGAACTGTGATTTTTCAGATAAATATTCAGAAGACATTTTCGGTTAGTGATTTATTTATTTTTCTTTGAGAAACGTTAACGATCCCTCTGTCATTTAAACATTCACCCGCCTAATTCAAACCCGTTATCTGTTGTTTTCTCAGTTTTATTGGTTCACAGTGATGTTTCTTGTCCCGCCCCCAGCTCCAACAGGCCATTCAGGAGTCTCCAGTGATCCTGATGCCTAATCACAGGAGTTATGTGGACTTCCTGGTTCTGTCCTACATCCTGTTCACCTATGACCTGCCCATCCCCGTTATAGCTGCTGGAATCCGCAAGTATCTATTAATTCATCCTGTTTCTGTGTTTTGGTCGACTTAAAAAATAAAACTGGAACGACCATAGAGCCACACTTCAGATAACAAATGTCTAACTTTACCTGTCGGTCTTTCTGTCTTCCCCTGCATACGTCCGTCCGTCCTTCTCCCCCTCTGTAGCTCTGATGGACATGAAGATGGTGGGAGAGATCCTGCGTCGTTCTGGGGCGTTCTTCATTAGGAGGGCCATCGGGTCCGACAAGCTGTACTGGGCTGTCCTATCTGAGTATGTCAAAACCATTGTCAGGGTACGTGTCCACACAAATATTTATATTACACTGCCGTATGTACCAAACACTCAGTCTGTCATGGAAAGAGGTGTTCCTAATGTTTTCTACACTGTGTATATATTATGTGTTGGTGTGTATCCCAAATAGCTATTTAGTGCACTATTTTAGACCAGAGCCCTATGGAACCCTATTCCCTATATAGTAGGGAATAGGGTATGCAGACAGGGTATGCTCCTGTAGAGTTGTAACTAGTGTCTTCTCTCTCTCTCTCCTCAGACAGGGTATGCTCCTGTAGAGTTGTAACTAGTGTCTTCTCTCTCTCTCTCCTCAGACAGGGTATGCTCCTATAGAGTTGTAACTAGTGTCTTCTCTCTCTCTCTCCTCAGACAGGGTATGCTCCTGTAGAGTTCTCTCTCTCTCCTCAGACAGAGTATGCTCCTATAGAGTTGTAACTAGTGTCTTCTCTCTCTCTCCTCAGACAGGGTATGCTCCTGTAGAGTTGTAACTAGTGTCTTCTCTCTCTCTCTCCTCAGACAGGGTATGCTCCTGTAGAGTTGTAACTAGTGTCCTCTCTCTCTCCTCAGACAGGGTATGCTCCTGTAGAGTTGTAACTAGTGTCCTCTCTCTCTCCTCAGACAGGGTATGCTCCTGTAGAGTTGTAACTAGTGTCTTCTCTCTCTCTCTCCTCAGACAGGGTATGCTCCTGTAGAGTTGTAACTAGGTTATTCTCTCTCTCCTCAGACAGGGTATGCTCCTGTAGAGTTGTATCTAGTGTCCTCGCTCTCTCCTCAGACAGGGTATGCTCCTGTAAAGTTGTAACTAGGTTATTCTTTCTCAGACAGGGTATGCTCCTGTAGAGTTGTAACTAGGTTATTCTCTCTCTCCTCAGACAGGGTATGCTCCTATAGAGTTGTATCTAGTGTCCTCTCTCTCTCCTCAGACAGGGTATGCTCCTGTAAAGTTGTAACTAGGTTATTCTCTCTCTCCTCAGACAGGGTATGCTCCTGTAGAGTTGTAACTAGGTTATTCTCTCTCTCCTCAGACAGGGTATGCTCCTGTAGAGTTGTAACTAGTGTATTCTCTCTCTCTCCTCAGACAGGGTATGCTCCTGTAGAGTTCTATGTGGAGGGTCTGAGGAGCAGGACTCTCAAGTCCCTCACACCCAAGTTAGGTGAATGGGGGTGTGTGCTCGCACGTCTGTCTGTCTGTGGCTATCAAACACGTCCTGTTCCCCTGTCTGTCTGGCTAATTAACATGTCCTGTTACCTGTCTGTCTGGCTGGCTAACATGTCCTGTTCCCCTGTCTGTCTGGCTGACTAATTAACATGTCCTGTTACCTGTCTGTCTGGCTGGCTAATTAACATGTCCTGTTACCTGTCTGGCTGGCTGGCTATTTAACATGTCCTGTTACCTGTCTGTCTGGCTGGCTAATTAACATGTCCTGTTACCTGTCTGGCTAATTAACATGTCCTGTTTGCCTGTCTGCCTGTCTGGCTAATTAACATGTCCTGTTACCTGTCTGTTTGGCTGGCTAATTAACATGTCCTATTACCTGTCTGTCTGGCTGGCCAATTAACATGTCCTGTTACCTGTCTGGCTGGCTGGCTAATTAACATGTCCTGTTACCTGTCTGTCAGCCTGTCTGGCTAATTACCCTGTCCTGTTACCTGTCTGTCCCTGCAGGTATGATGCACATGGTCCTGGAGCCGTTCTTTAAAGGGGAGGTGTATGACATCACGCTGGTCCCCATCAGTATCAGCTATGACAGGGTCCTGGAGGAGTCTCTACTGGCACATGAACTACTGGGGGTCCCCAAGCCCAGAGAGACCACCATGGTATGACCCATACACCCCCCTATATTCACTGAGAGTGGTACGACCCAACCACACCCCCGTGTTCACTAAGAGGGGTACGACCTGTTAATTTCTGAACAAACAAACTGACAACTAGAAAAAGCTCAAACCAAGTTTATTCACCCACTGGGTCGTACAGCTGCAAGGACCAGGTATGATTACACAATAACATATAAATATAACCTCCTAATAGTCTGGGTCAACTCCTTACACATCTAGACAGCTAATACATCTCTGTTGCTAGGCAGGAATTGGGCCCCTCTGTGTGTGAGAGGACCGTAGTAGCAGGGTCGTTGGTGGGCCCCTCTGTGTGAGAGAGGACCGTAGTAGCGGGGTCGTTGGGGTGGGCCCCTCTGTGTGAGAGAGGACCGTAGTAGCGGGGTCGTTGGGGTGGGCCCCCCTGTGTGAGAGAGGACCGTAGTAGCGGGGTCGTTGGTTGGCCCCCCTGTGTGAGAGAGGACCGTAGTAGCGGGGTCGTTGGTGGGCCCCCCTGTGTGAGAGAGGACCGTAGTAGCGGGGTCGTTGGTGGGCCCCCCTGTGTGAGAGAGGACCGTAGTAGCGGGGTCGTTGGTTGGCCCCCCTGTGTGAGAGAGGACCGTAGTAGCGGGGTCGTTGGTGGGCCCCCCTGTGTGAGAGAGGACCGTAGTAGCGGGGTCGTTGCTGGGCCCCCCTTCCCACAGGTTTCCTGTGACATAATCTGTTGACTTGACCTGGAGCTGAATTCCCCCTCCTCCCTAGTTCTGCAGCTGACCCCCTAGTTCTGCAGCTGACCCCCTAGTTCTGCAGCTGACCCCCTAGTTCTGCAGCTGACCCCCTAGTTCTGCAGCTGACCCCCTAGTTCTGCAGCTGACCCCCTAGTTCTGCAGCTGACCCCCTAGTTCTGCAGCTGACCCCCTAGTTCTGCAGCTGACCCCCTAGTTCTACAGCTGACCCCCTCCCTAGTTCTACTGCCCTTCGCCTCCTTCCTTAGAAACAGGGAACAGAGTGTGAACTTCTCCATTGTCTGACTCGGTAACTGTTCTGTACACCACGTTCCTATCCACCCTTCATTGACCCTTATACACGTAATCATTAAGTTTTAGTATGGTAACATCAATGAGTGCTTTTCACGCTAGAATCCAACAGTCCCTTCTTTTTGAATAGTAGCTCTAAACTGTTAGACAGGATATAACCTATGAAATGACTTGTAAACAGGATATAACCTATGAAATGACTCGTAAACAGGATATAACCTATGAAATGACTTGTAAACAGGATATAACCTATGAAATGACTCGTAAACAGGATATAACCTATGAAATGACTCGTAAACAGGATATAACCTATGAAATGACTTGTAAACAGGATATAACCTATGAAATGACTTGTAAACAGGATATAACCTATGAAATGACTTGTAAACAGGATATAACCTATGAAATGACTTGTAAACAGGATATAACCTATGAAATGACTCGTAAACAGGATATAACCTATGAAAGGACTTGTAAACAGGATATAACCTATGAAATGACTCGTAAACAGGATATAACCTATGAAATGACTCGTAAACAGGATATAACCTATGAAATGACTTGTAAACAGGATATAACCTATGAAATGACTTGTAAACAGGATATAACCTATGAAATGACTCGTAAACAGGATATAACCTATGAAATGACTTATAAACAGGATATAACCTATGAAATGACTCGTAAACAGGATATAACCTATGAAATGACTTGTAAACAGGATATAACCTATGAAATGACTTGTAAACAGGATATAACCTATGAAATGACTTGTAAACAGGATATAACCTATGAAATGACTTGTAAACAGGATATAACCTATGAAATGACTCGTAAACAGGATATAACCTATGAAATGACTCGTAAACAGGATATAACCTATGAAATGACTCGTAAACAGGATATAACCTATGAAATGACTTGTAAACAGGATATAACCTATGAAATGACTCGTAAACAGGATATAACCTATGAAATGACTTGTAAACAGGATATAACCTATGAAATGACTTGTAAACAGGATATAACCTATGAAATGACTTGTAAACAGGATATAACCTATGAAATTACTTGTAAACAGGATATAACCTATGAAATGACTTGTAAACAGGATATAACCTATGAAATGACTCGTAAACAGGATATAACCTATGAAATGACTTGTAAACAGGATATAACCTATGAAATGACTTGTAAACAGGATATAACCTATGAAATTACTTGTAAACAGGATATAACCTATGAAATGACTCGTAAACAGGATATAACCTATGAAATGACTCGTAAACAGGATATAACCTATGAAATGACTTGTAAACAGGATATAACCTATGAAATGACTTGTAAACAGGATATAACCTATGAAATGACTTGTAAACAGAATATAACCTATGAAATGACTTGTAAACAGGATATAACCTATGAAATGACTTGTAAACAGGATATAACCTATGAAATGACTTGTAAACAGGATATAACCTATGAAATGACTTGTAAACAGGATATAACCTATGAAATGACTTGTAAACAGGATATAACCTATGAAATGACTTATAAACAGGATATAACCTATGAAATGACTCGTAAACAGGATATAACCTATGAAATGACTCGTAAACAGGATATAACCTATGAAATGACTCGTAAACAGGATATAACCTATGAAATGACTTATAAACAGAAAAGATAACATGATTTAATATTCTCAGTTGATTTAGTATGTTTACACAAAAAAAAAAATCCCAATACCCTAGGGCAGTGATTGGGGACACTGCGCTGTGTAGGGTGCCGTCTTTCGGATGGGACGTTAAACGGGTGTCCTGACTCTCTGAGGTCATTAAAGATCCCATGGCACTTATCGTAAGAGTAGGGGTGTTAACCCCGGTGTCCTGGCTAAATTCCCAATCTGGCCCTCAAACCATCACGGTCACCTAATAATCCCCAGTTTACAATTGGCTCATTCATCCCCCTCCTCTCCCCTGTAACTATTCCCCAGGTCGTTGCTGCAAATGAGAACGTGTTCTCAGTCAACTTACCTGGTAAAATAACGGATAAATAAATTAAAAAAACACCTTTTGAGACTGACCCCTGACCTATGGTATAAAGGCCTCACACTTCTCATCGCCCTCCGATCTGCCCTGTTGGACAGCTGGAGCATACAACTTCCTGGAGTATACAACTTCCTCTTCCTCCTTCTGGTTCCTGAGAGAGTGATCGCAAAAGACTTGAACAGAACAAGAAAACACAAAACAAGCCCCTCCCCTTCTGAGTCTAGGGAGTACAGTGAATCTCTCTGGCTAGGCAGGCGGTGTTATCGTCCCAGACGGAGTCCACAACCTTTAGGACTCCCACACATCTCCCGGTCGTCTTGTCAGTAGGGAGTCCACGTCGTTGCACCTTGCCTCAGTCCATTGTTAATTACCCAGACTCATACACAGACTTCTATTTGAGGAAAAAGCGTCCCATTCCTACTCGAGTGAATATTATGATGCAAAACAGGGAATATAATGACATTAAACAGAGATAATATAATGACATTAAACAGTATAAATATAACAGATGCTATAAAGAGATAAAATAATGACATAAAACAGAGATAATATAATGACATTAAACAGTATAAATATAACAGAGATAATATAATGACATAACAGTATAAATATAATGACATAAAACAGTATAAATATAATGATATAAATCAGTATAAATATAACATGCTATAAAGAGATAAAATAATGACATAAAACAGAGATAATATAATGGTATAAAACAGTGAAGCTATAACAGAGATAATATAATGACGTAAAACAGTGAAGCTATCGGACAGTGTTATTGGGCAATAGTTCACCATCTACAATATTAGGTCTATCATATGCCTCCTATCTCACCCTTATGGGAACAGTCTGTCTCAGAGATACCCTTTTGTACTTTGCCTCTGGCCCCAAATACATTTGCACATAGATCATTCCCTCTAACCCATAGCACCTGAATCACTGCTGCTAGGCCACTTTATATAGTTAAATGTTTTATGTAACTAGTTTTAAACATACTAAAATGTGCTCAAGTCAATAAGTCCGTTTCCAACACACCCAACCACACCCCTATATTCACTGAGAGTGGTACCACCCAACCACACCCCTATATTCACTGAGAGTGGTACCACCCAACCACACCCCTATATTCACTGAGAGTGGTACCACCCAACCACACCCCTATATTCACTGAGAGTGGTACCACCCAACCACACCCCTATATTCACTGAGAGTGGTACCACCCAACCACACCCCTATATTCAGAGTGGTACCACCCAACCACACCCCTATATTCAGAGTGGTACCACCCAACCACACCCCTATATTCACTGAGGTACCACCCAACCACACCCCTATATTCACTGAGAGTGGTACCACCCAACCACACCCCTATATTCACTGAGAGTGGTACCACCCAACCACACCCCTATATTCACTGAGAGTGGTACCACCCAACCACACCCCTATATTCACTGAGAGTGGTACCACCCAACCACACCCCTATATTCAGAGTGGTACCACCCAACCACACCCCTATATTCAGAGTGGTACCACCCAACCACACCCCTATATTCACTGTGGTACCACCCAACCACACCCCTATATTCACTGAGAGTGGTACCACCCAACCACACGCTTGTATTCACATGCTCTCTCTCCCTCTACCCCCCTCCCCTCTCTCTCCCTCTCCCCCCCCCCCCTCTCTCCCTCCCTCTACCCCCTCTACTCTCTACTCCCCCCCCCCCCCCCCCCTCTCTCTCCCTCCTCTCCCCCCCCCCCCTCTCCCTCTACCTCCCCTCTCCCCCATAGGGCCTACTAAAGGCTAGGAGGGTACTGGAGGAGGACTATGGCAGTATGCACGTGTACTTCGGCATGCCTCTGTCAGTCCGACAGCTGACGAAGGGGAGGGTGGACCGCTGTGAATACAACCTCCTACCCAGGTACACAACCAGCACTGTCCGTCGTCTGGTCTCATGTTGGTCTTCAGAACAAAACCAACTCTTTCCTTCTGCTCATACAGTTGACGTCAGAGGTTTACATACACCTGAGACAAATACATTTAAACTCAGTTTTTCACAATTCCTGACATTTAATCTTAGGGAATTTTTACTGTCTTAGGTCAGTTAGGATCACCACTTTATTTTAAGAATGTGAAATGTCAGAATAATAGTAGAGAGAATGATTTATTTCAGCTAATATTTCTTTCATCACATTCCCAGTGGGTCAGAAGTTTACATACACTCAATTAGTATTTGGTAGCATTGCCTTTAAATTGTTTAACTTTGGTCAAACGTTTCGGGTAGCCTTCCACAAGCTTCCCACAATAAGTTGGGTGAATTTTGTCCCATTCCTCCTGACAGAGCTGGTGTAACTGAGTCAGGTTTGTAGGCCTCCTTGCTCGCACACGCTTTTTCAGTTCTGCCCACAAATGTTCTATAGGATTGAGGTCAGCGCTTTGTGATGGCCACTCCAATACCTTGACCTTGTTTTCCTTGAGCCATTTTGCCACAACTTTGGAAGTATGCTTGGGGTCATTGTCCATTTGGAAGACCCATTTGCGACCAAGCTTTAACTTCCTGACTGATGTCTTGATGTTGCTTCAATATATCCACATAATTTTCCTACCTCATGATGCCATCTATTTTGTGAAGTGCACCAGTCCCTCCTGCAGCAAAGCACCCCCACAACATCATGCTGCCACCCCTGTGCTTCACAGTTGGGATGGTGTTCTTCGGCTTGTAAGCCTCCCCCTTTTTCCTCCAAACATAACAATGGTCATTATGGCCAAACAGTTTTATTTTTGTTTCATCAGACCAGAGGATCTGGCTTTTCTATGGAGGTTTTGGAGCAGTGGCTTCTTCCTTGCTGAGCGGCCTTTCAGATTATGTCGATACAGGACTCGTTTTACTGTGGATATAGATACTTTTGTACCTGTTTCCTCCAGCATCTTCACAAGGTCCTTTGCTGTTGTTCTGGGATTGATTTGTACTTTTCGCACCAAAGTCCGTTCGTCTCTAGGAGACAGAACGCGTCTCCTTCCTGAGCGGTATGACGGCTGCGTAGTCCCATGGTGTTTATACTTGCGTACTATTGTTTGTACAGATGAACGTGGTACCTTCAGGTGTTTGGAAATTGCTCCCAAGGATGAACCAGACTTGTGGAGGTCTACAAAAAAAATCCTGGGGTCTTGGCTGATTTCTTTTGATTTTCCCATAATGTCAAGCAAAGAGGCACTGAGTTTGAAGTTAGGCCTTGAAATACATCCACAGTTACACCTCCAATTGACTCAAATGATGTAAATTAGCCTATCAGAAGCTTCTAAAGCCATGACATCATTTTCTGGAATTTTCCAAGCTGTTTAAAGGCACAGTCAAATTTGTGTATGGAAAACTTCTGACCCACTGGAATTGTGATCCAGATAATTCTAAGTTAAATAATCTGTCTGTAAACAATTGCTCAGAAAAATGACTTGTGTCATGCACAAAGTATATGTCCTAACCGGTTTGCCAAAACTATAGTTTGTTAACAAGACATTTGTGGAGTGGTTGAAAAACGTGCTTTAATGGCTCCAACCTAAGTACGTAAACTTGCGACTTCAACTGTCTCTCCCTCAGAGACCTTCCCCAGAGGCCCAGTGTAGAGACCCAGGAGTGTGTGAGCTGGCTCGCCCAGCAGGTGATACGTGTCCAGGAACAGAGCTCCATCCTCAGCCCCTGGTCTCTCATGGCCTGCCTGGTGCTCCAGGACCATCAGAACACAGACCCAGGTACACAGCTGAGTAAGAGGAGCTGGACCATCTGTATCCCAGCAGTCATTACTCTCATTAACAAAAGATTATGTTTATTTGTTATTATTTTATGCTTCACGGTATTACCAGCAGGAGAGGAACGAGAGAAGGGTCTCTCCTGGGAGCTGCTCACCCAGAGGACACTGTGGCTCAAGGGACTGGCGATCAGCTTCGGAGCCCGCCTGGACTGGCCTGGTTGGTTGATTCTTCCACGGACAGACAGATGCTGATTTCTAGATGGTTTCTGAAACAATAGTAAACCTTAGGTCCTGCTGCTGTCTATGGTCACATATGTCCCCGTTCAGCAGGTAGAGGGATTTAGTGTGAGCTGTTCCTACAGGCTGATCATGTGGATTCTGTCTCAGTAATACAGGAACACACATCCAAGGACTGCTGATCTAGGATCAGGTTCCCACCCCCCCCAGAACATTCAGTATTTTACTCTGATCCAGTCTAGATGGTACAGTATGGTACACTTAGAAATGAGACACACACACCTGGAATTGTCCTCAGCGCAGTGTGCTGTGTTTCTCTGTCCTCTACAGAACAGCCACCTGAAAACCAGGTAATGGCATCCAGCATGGCTTTGCACCGCTCTGTGATTCGCTGTCACCAAGGCTGTGTCACACTGCTGGAGGAGGAGGGGCCTGTGGGGGCTGGGCCTTTCACAACAGAGGAGGGTGTGGTCAGGCGGGCGCGGGCGGTGCTTATGGTTGCGGCCTATAGGAACCAGGCGCTGCATGTGTTCATACGTCCGGCCATGCTGGCTCTGGCCATACACACAACACGCAGCTCACAGAGAGGTGAGTCAGACACGCAGCTCACAGAGAGGCGAGTTAGACACACAACACACAGCTCACAGAGAGGTGAGTTAGACACACAACACGCAGCTCACAGAGAGGTGAGTTAGACACACAACACGCAGCTCACAGAGAGGTGAGTTAGACACACAACACGCAGCTCACAGAGAGGTGAGTTAGACACACAACACGCAGCTCACAGAGAGGTGAGTTAGACACACAACACGCAGCTCACAGAGAGGTGAGTTAGACACACAACACGCAGCTCACAGAGAGGTGAGTTAGACACACAACACACAGCTCACAGAGAGGTGAGTTAGACACACAACACGCAGCTCACAGAGAGGTGAGTTAGACACACAACACGCAGCTCACAGAGAGGTGAGTTAGACACACAACACACAGCTCACAGAGAGGTGAGTTAGACACACAACACGCAGCTCACAGAGAGGTGAGTTAGACACACAACACGCAGCTCACAGAGAGGTGAGTTAGACACACAACACGCAGCTCACAGAGAGGTGAGTTAGACACACAACACGCAGCTCACAGAGAGGTGAGTTAGACACACAACACGCAGCTCACAGAGAGGTGAGTTAGACACACAACACGCAGCTCACAGAGAGGTGAGTTAGACACACAACACGCAGCTCACAGAGAGGTGAGTTAGACACACAACACGCAGCTCACAGAGAGGTGAGTTAGACACACAACACGCAGCTCACAGAGAGGTGAGTTAGACACACAACACGCAGCTCACAGAGAGGCGAGTTAGACACACAACACACAGCTCACAGAGAGGTGAGTTAGACACGCAGCTCACAGAGAGGCGAGTTAGACACAACACGCAGCTCACAGAGAGGTGAGTTAGACACGCAGCTCACAGAGAGGTGAGTTAGACACGCAGCTCACAGAGAGGTGAGTTAGACACGCAGCTCACAGAGAGGTGAGTTAGACACGCAGCTCACAGAGAGGTGAGTTAGACACGCAGCTCACAGAGAGGTGAGTTAGACACGCAGCTCACAGAGAGGTGAGTTAGACACACTCCTCTCCATTTGTAGCTGGTTCCTGTCTGTCTCACCATGTCTCCTTGTCTCTCCATTTGTAGCTGGTTCCTGTCTGTCTCACCATGTCTCTCTGTGTCTCCAGAGGACATCTATAGCTACTTCAGGTTCCTCCTGGACCTCTTCTCCAACGACTTCATCTTCATCACTGGCAGATCCTCACAGGTAGGTGAGAGATGTAACAGAGAATTGTGATACGTTGTGGGTAAATTGTGACTGATCTATATCTGCCCGCCCCTGTGTCTGCCTGTGTGTCCTGAAGGACTTTGAGGAGGCATGTTCGTTACTCAGGAAATGTGGAGCAGTCCAGACCAGTCAACAGGAAGTGACATCACCAGAGGAGGGTCAGAGGACTACCTCCTTCCTGCGAGCCCTGCTACAGCCCTTCATAGACGCCTACCAGGTATGCGGAGGACTTAACGTGCGTTTCAAATAGCACCCTATTACAGGCAGACAGGCAGGCAGGCAGACAGGCAGGCAGGCAGACAGACAGACAGACAGACAGACAGACAGACAGACAGACAGACAGACAGACAGACAGACAGACAGACAGACAGACAGACAGACAGGCAGAAATCTAGTGCACTGTGAAGGGAGTACGGTACCACTTACAAATGCACTAGACACTGATCTCAGGTCTAATCTTAACCCCGATCCCAAGTCCGTTTCAAATACCCTCCACTGAAGGTTGTGTGTGTGTGTGTGTGTGTGTGTGTGTTCAGGTGGTGTTCAGTCACCTGTGTTTGGAGGATGTTGAGGTGTTCACAGAGAGACAGATGGTTCCTGCTGTCCGCAGCCTGGCCACCAAGCTCCTCTTATCGGGTAACTGACACACGCCTGTCCTCTCTCTCTCTCTCTCCCCTGACACACGCCTGTCCTCTCTCTCTCTCTCCCCTGACACACGCCTGTCCTCTCTCGCTATCTCTCTCTATCTCTATCTCTATATCATCTATATATATCTATCTAGTGGAAAGCCTTCCCAGAAGAGTGGAGGCTGTTATAGCAGCAATGTTCCAACATCTAGTGGAAAGCCTTCCCAGAAGAGTGGAGGCTGTTATAGCAGCAATGTTCCTACATCTAGTGGAAAGCCTTCCCAGAAGAGTGGAGGCTGTTATAGCAGCAATGTTCCTACATCTAGTGGAAAGCCTTCCCAGAAGAGGGGAGGCTGTTATAGCAGCAATGTTCCAACATCTAGTGGAAAGCCTTCCCAGAAGAGTGGCTGTTATAGCAGCAATGTTCCAACATCTAGTGGAAAGCCTTCCCAGAAGAGGGGAGGCTGTTATAGCAGCAATGTTCCAACATCTAGTGGAAAGCCTTCCCAGAAGAGTGGCTGTTATAGCAGCAATGTTCCAACATCTAGTGGAAAGCCTTCCCAGAAGAGTGGAGGCTGTTATAGCAGCAATGTTCCAACATCTAGTGGAAAGCCTTCCCAGAAGAGTGGAGGCTGTTATAGCAGCAATGTTCCAACATCTAGTGGAAAGCCTTCCCAGAAGAGTGGAGGCTGTTATAGCAACAATGTTCCAACATCTAGTGGAAAGCCTTCCCAGAAGAGTGGAGGCTGTTATAGCAGCAATGTTCCAACATCTAGTGGAAAGCCTTCCCAGAAGAGTGGAGGCTGTTATAGCAGCAATGTTCCTACATCTAGTGGAAAGCCTTCCCAGAAGAGTGGAGGCTGTTATATCAGCAATGTTCCAACATCTAGTGGAAAGCCTTCCCAGAAGAGTGGAGGATGTTATAGCAGCAATGTTCCAACATCTAGTGGAAAGCCTTCCCAGAAGAGTGGAGGCTGTTATAGCAGCAATGTTCCTACATCTAGTGGAAAGCCTTCCCAGAAGAGTGGAGGCTGTTATAGCAGCAATGTTCCAACATCTAGTGGAAAGCCTTCCCAGAAGAGTGGAGGCTGTTATAGCAGCAATGTTCCAACATCTAGTGGAAAGCCTTCCCAGAAGAGTGGAGGCTGTTATAGCAGCAATGTTCCAACATCTAGTGGAAAGCCTTCCCAGAAGAGTGGAGGCTGTTATAGCAGCAATGTTCCAACATCTAGTGGAAAGCCTTCCCAGAAGAGTGGAGGCTGTTATAGCAGCAATGTTCCAACATCTAGTGGAAAACCTTCCCAGAAGAGTGGAGGCTGTTATAGCAGCAATGTTCCAACATCTAGTGGAAAGCCTTCCCAGAAGAGTGGAGGCTGTTATAGCAGCAATGTTCCTACATCTAGTGGAAAGCCTTCCCAGAAGAGTGGAGGCTGTTATAGCAGCAATGTTCCAACATCTAGTGGAAAGCCTTCCCAGAAGAGGGGAGGCTGTTATAGCAGCAATGTTCCAACATCTAGTGGAAAGCCTTCCCAGAAGAGTGGCTGTTATAGCAGCAATGTTCCAACATCTAGTGGAAAGCCTTCCCAGAAGAGTGGAGGCTGTTATAGCAGCAATGTTCCAACATCTAGTGGAAAGCCTTCCCAGAAGAGTGGAGGCTGTTATAGCAGCAATGTTCCAACATCTAGTGGAAAGCCTTCCCAGAAGAGTGGAGGCTGTTATAGCAGCAATGTTCCAACATCTAGTGGAAAGCCTTCCCAGAAGAGTGGAGGCTGTTATAGCAGCAATGTTCCTACATCTAGTGGAAAGCCTTCCCAGAAGAGTGGAGGCTGTTATAGCAGCAATGTTCCTACATCTAGTGGAAAGCCTTCCCAGAAGAGTGAAGGCTGTTATAGCAGCAATGTTCCAACATCTAGTGGAAAGCCTTCCCAGAAGAGGGGAGGAAGCTGTAGATGTGTAATTTCTATGCTTCCCGTTCTCGTTTTTTTTTAGTCGTTTGCTTTCGTTTTTGCACTCCTTTTTCAAACACCTGAAAATACTATATTTAGGGGTTCTGGAGAATATATTTTAGACAGTTTAGATGGTAGAATTATTCTCTACACTCGTTTTGGCGCATAAACTGAAAACAAACTATAAGAATTTTATTAACAGTCAATGGCAGATCTATTTCTGCACCTTTCACCTTCGCATGGTAGCAGCCAGTCCACAAGGTGGGGCGGTGTCCCTCTTCCATTCAGCCAGTCCACAAGGTGTCCCTCTTCCAATCAGCCAGTCCACAAGGTGTCCCTCTTCCAATCAGCCAGTCCACAAGGTGTCCCTCTTCCAATCAGCCAGTCCACAAGGTGTCCCTCTTCCAATCAGCCAGTCCACAAGGTGTCCCTCTTCCAATCAGCCAGTCCACAAGGTGTCCCTCTTCCAATCAGCCAGTCCACAAGGTGGGGCGGTGTCCCTCTTCCATTCAGCCAGTCCACGAGGTGGGGCGGTGTCCCTCTTCCAATCAGCCAGTCCACAAGGTGTCCCTCTTCCATTCAGCCAGTCCACAAGGTGTCCCTCTTCCATTCAGCCAGTCCACAAGGTGTCCCTCTTCCAATCAGCCAGTCCACAAGGTGGGGCGGTGTCCCTCTTCCATTCAGCCAGTCCACAAGGTGTCCCTCTTCCATTCAGCCAGTCCACAAGGTGTCCCTCTTCCATTCAGCCAGTCCACACGGTGTCGTCTTGTGTGTGTGTGTGTCTAGGAGCTGACGTGTGTGTGTGTGTGTGTGGGTGACTAGGAGCTGACGTCTTGTGTGTCTAGGCGAGCTGACGTCTTGTGTGTCTAGGAGCTGACGTCTTGTGTGTGTGTGTGAGACTAGGAGCTGACGTCTTGTGTGTCTAGGCGAGCTGACGTCTTGTGTGTGTGTGTCTAGGAGCTGACGTCTTGTGTGTGTGTGTCTAGGAGCTGACGTCTTGTGTGTGTGTCTAGGAGCTGACGTCGTGTGTGTGTGTCTAGGAGCTGACGTCTTGTGTGTGTGTGTGTGTGTGTCTAGGAGCTGACGTCTTGTGTGTGTGTGTCTAGGAGCTGACGTCTTGTGTGTGTGTCTAGGAGCTGACGTCTTGTGTGTGTCTAGGAGCTGACGTCTTGTGTGTGTGTGTGTGTCTAGGAGCTGACGTCTTGTGTGTGTCTAGGAGCTGACGTCTTGTGTGTGTGTTTAGGAGCTGACGTCTTGTGTGTGTGTGTGTCTAGGAGCTGACGTCTTGTGTGTCTAGGCGAGCTGACGTCTTGTGTGTCTAGGAGCTGACGTCGTGTGTGTGTGTGTGTTTAGGAGCTGACGTCTTGTGTGTGTGTGTGTGTCTAGGAGCTGACGTCTTGTGTGTGTCTAGGAGCTGACGTCTTGTGTGTGTGTGTGTCTAGGAGCTGACGTCTTGTGTGTGTGTCTAGGAGCTGACGTCTTGTGTGTGTGTTTAGGAGCTGACGTCTTGTGTGTGTGTGTGTGTCTAGGAGCTGACGTCTTGTGTGTGTCTAGGAGCTGACGTCTTGTGTGTGTCTAGGAGCTGACGTCTTGTGTGTGTGTTTAGGAGCTGACGTCTTGTGTGTGTGTGTGTGTCTAGGAGCTGACGTCTTGTGTGTGTCTAGGAGCTGACGTCTTGTGTGTGTCTAGGAGCTGACGTCTTGTGTGTGTGTTTAGGAGCTGACGTCTTGTGTGTGTCTAGGAGCTGACGTCTTGTGTGTCTAGGAGCTGACGTCTTGTGTGTGTCTAGGAGCTGACGTCTTGTGTGTGTCTAGGAGCTGACGTCTTGTGTGTGTGTTTAGGAGCTGACGTCTTGTGTGTGTCTAGGAGCTGACGTCTTGTGTGTCTAGGAGCTGACGTCTTGTGTGTCTAGGCGAGCTGACGTCTTGTGTGTCTAGGCGAGCTGACGTCTTGTGTGTGTGTGTGTGTGTCTAGGAGCTGACGTCTTGTGTGTGTGTGTGTGTGTGTGTGTCTA